>NC_053417.1:7760856-7795221 GCF_016859285.1 Xiphias gladius
AACCACACAAGCGCCTGTACTTTTGTGTGCACCACTATAGTCTCTTCATGCCATTTTTTTGCAATTTATAAGTTCCAAAACACGTGGCATAAAGGAGACTTAGGCATCCTGGATCGACAGTCCTGAACCTCATGACCAACCACTCTCATCTTCTCCCTCAAAACCAAAAAGCCAAATCGCATTTCAATACAGCTAGTGTGAAAATTACGAAAATACCAACACGTGTCTCATGTCAAGTACAAGTTGTAAGAGTGATCGCTGAACTCTTTCATTTAGCCGAAGGTGAATAACACAATCGTTTATCGTTCACTTTATGGCCATCTCTCGGGCTCCTAACAACAATGATCTGTTGCTGCATTTTGGGGAGTGTGTCTGGCAATTAGTGCACAAATGTGATAAACCTTTAACTTGAAAAGTTATCCGAATACATCTGAAGCTAAACTTCAGGAATCCCAACAAGCGAACTGGACCATTCAGACAGAGGAACGGACCCTGGCTTGACTACACCTGCACGCTCTAAAGTCCTGACGCTAGCTCCTAAAAGTTCCATCGTTTCCATGGTGCATCAGAAAAATAGGATTTGGGGCATTTTTCGAAAAAAGGGCCAGTCGCCATCTTTTTCCTAAATCTTCGATGACAAATTTGGAAAAAAATGATGCCATCAAACAAAAATAATAGAACTTTCAAAACAATACTAAATTGTTAACACATTCCACACTTTTCGCGGGACGCTGAGTTCATTCTTACCACATAATAATAATAATCATGTTACACCAAACAAAAACCCGTCGAGTATCACTCAAGACTTCTGACAGGCCCGAAAAATTCTATTAACTATTTATTTTTATATTCAACAAGTTACAATAATTAATACTATTTTTTTTACCTAAACATCATTTTTGGGATTCAGGAAGGTTAATTAATACATTTGGCACAACATTAGAAGATGTCTTACCTGCAAAGGAGCCGACCCAAGGTCTGACTGGGGTCAGCGGGTGCTCCTCCATGGGGGGTCCATTAAAATCCATTTTCCTCAGCAGGTAAAATTTGCCGGAGTTTTCCTGTAGGGTTTTCCTCAGTTCGCTTTTCCGAGAGTTTGTTTTCCAAGGGAAGGTTTTCCAGGGGATCCGCTTTTCAAGAGTTCACCTTTCCAGCAGAGAGTTTTCGCATCAGGTCAACAGGTGTCAAGTCCGAGTGCAAAAGAGAGGCGGGGCAGGTCTGCGGCCTTAATATAGCCTGAACATTCGGTTGCCATGACTTTTACTGACGCACGTGCATTCGAGTGCGTGAACAAGAGACGGGGATGATATATAGTTTATGGATGATAGAGTCTAAATTGTTGGACATCTCCGTGCACAGATTAGTGAAGCTATAAGGCTCAGTTGCCTCCGAAGATGCTCAGGAACTCCCGCGGCACCGCGTCTCCATAATGATGAATAAGCGCAGCCCTACCACTGCAGTTCACACCTCTTGTCAACTGCAGAGATTATCATAACGATTATTATCACGAAATTAACCATGTTAACACAGTTGTGTTGGTCTGTACGTGCGAGAATACATAGAAATTTTTACCATGTCTTAACCCTCTAATTTACAGGCCACGAATAACATGGTAATATGAAGAAATTAACAAAAAGAAATAATAGAAAAAAAAGAAGCAGCCAAATAACCGAAAGAGGAAATTGTGATCTGAAATCAAGTCATTACCAAGTAAAGCGGACTCAGTAGCCAGCTGTTTTGCGATTGTGTTGAAATAAAAACTCGTTTGGAAATTTCAACAAAAGTATTGCATAAAGCCACCTATATATCATTCACTGACAACATTACCCCTGATGGTGTATTTTATTTTATTTTTTTAAATCTCCAGCTAAAGGCTATGTAAAAAGGATTAATGATTGTGCGTCTACCTGATTCTTGATATCACTACTGGCCAGATGTTCCAAATAACAATCAAATAATGACCCCTTATCCTCCACAAGGGGCTTCCCTCAGAAAAGTTTAACAAAGCAGAAAGATTTTATTAATGTATTAATGTAATAAAGCCATTAATTACAGCTTATAAACACTTTCTAAATTGTACCGTATCGGAAAGTGGTGCTGTTATTTTAGTCATTGTAAGGATCAGAGTAATCAGAGAAATTCATGTCGATTATTGCAATTAAAACTGTAAAGTGCAAAACAGTTTGCTTAGCTTGTTATTTTAAAAGAAGTTAAAAAATGGTCTTTTATCATCTTGAAATTCCTTGACTTTTATTTAGTCGGAAAGTGTGTTTTGATAGTAATCTGATGCCATAAAGGCAATGGATGAATAATCATCTTCAACCTAAAACACCATAAAAAGATTTTTGATGGTATGTTGAGATATGGTAAACAAAGATGCCAAATAATAAAAAGAGAGAGATAAAAAGGGGGGAAAGGAATTGCGGTGGCAAGGCAAAACAGAAACACTGAACTTGATAAATAACATGATCTATGGAAATACCAAGCTCAAACACCAAAAAACTGGAGACATCTGATAGATCATCTTTTAACCTTTTCCATATCCCTGTGGGTCCATGTCACGATCAATTTAGTTAGGTCGATTGCAGTATGTTATGGGAAAACGGCTTCAGCGCAGCACCGTTGGCTGCGGATCTGAAACGCTAGTTATCAGTGGACGGACAGTATCTGATTATGATCATGTGCGCGTTTGTGTACGTCAATGTACATGTGGCTGAACAGACTGAATGATCTGACATACAGATGCAGAATACGGTATATTCTTCTTTTCCAAAGGGACGTTCAGTGCAGAAAATGTCACGTCCATCGTTTTTCTCCCACAGATTGTTCTGGGCACCATCCTGTCAGTGCAGATTGATCTGACTGGGCAGCACAGAGTCCAGGTGGTGGGACACATACCCAGTGGGTCAGTAGAACTCTGTCATTGACTGTTTAACTACCTGCATTGTGAGCTGGTATTGTTTTTTATTCTTACTTTATTGTAGATTTAGAACCATATGGCCTTTGTGGCAATTTTCTTCAGAGTGAAGCTGGTGAACCTATAGACGAATGTTTTATTGTAACTATATCATGGTAGAATATGTCTTACTATTGCTTTTAAAGGAAAAATACGTTTCAAAGCATTACCTTTAACAAATCATTTATCACTAAAATAAAAGATGCAAAGAGAATGGTGTTTTATTACCAGTTGCATATACTAACTTTATAAATATACTGCATAGTATATTGGCAAACCAATATATTTGTCTATACCCTAGTTAATATGCCTCTACAATATAATTAAAAGCTCTGAGTCTCACTCTAACCTCCTTCTGACCTGCAATTCCTTATACTCCTGTTCTCACATATAATATAACCCAATTAATGTTATTGCGTTATCCCTGATAACTTCCAGAGAATGTGTGTATGATGAGTAATTCATGAGGTTATTTAACTTAAATTATTGCTGATAATTCTTGAGGATATTACGGTACATTTCATTTCTTTTCTTTGAATAATCAATTTATCATTCCATTGATCAACCTGCTCTTTCTTTATTTCCTTCCTCCTCCTCCTCTCCAGCTTGTCTCCTCCAGTCCTTCCCTCTCTGTCTCAGGCCAGAGAGCTGTTTATTCCAGCTCTGTCTGTGGCTCTGGTTGGCTTCAGTTTCCTCTCAGCCATGGGCTCAGTGTTTGCCCGAAAACATGGCTACCGGGTGGACTCCAGTCAGGTACATTCGTGGCAGGTTAAGTCTTACTTTTGTTGAGGCTGAGCTTCAAATGACCACAGATTCAGAAAATGAGTGGAGAAAGTGAGAGACGATGGTTTAATCTGAGTTTAAACTTGAAGAATTAATTATTTAGTATCTGCACACAGCTTTAGTGGAAAGGAGTTATATTTTGTGCTCGTTGTTGTTAAGCATCTTCTCTGCTGAGATGTTCTCGATGACACTCCCGAGACACTGTATCTGTAGTGAATGAAAGGAGGATTTTGACACTGCAAAGGCTGTGAAAGTCTCAGTCAAACACCACGTTGTAAAAGCAGCGTTAACATTACATTTATCAGACATGCATTGTGCAGGTCTTAATATTCATTAACTGAAAAGAGTAACACTTAGTTCTACAAAGTGACTGCATTCAAAAGAATGTAAGTCATTGATTTCTAAAAATCTTGTTTCAGACTCGACACACTACATATTAGAATGATGATGAACTTGAAGTACCAATTTTTGTCTTTTGTGTAGCATGTTGTTAAAAATAACTGATTGCATGGGTCAGATTTGTCAGAAACCATTGACATACCCCCCCTGGCCTTAGGTTTAATGAGCGCCAAAGTCAACACTGCCATCACCTTAAATCCCTAAACGTCTCAGTACAACTTGCCCCCTCAAGACCATGGCTATTTAACCCTCTCCTGAGAGATTATCCTAGCCCTATTATCTTAGTGCTAGGACAGTTAAAAACAAGATGACCACCAAGCCAACCAGCTGCCCTGTGTACGCACACCAACAGCAGCCCTGCGATGATACTGCAGCCTCAGTGCATACTGGTCATAATGCTCTTGTCTGTCTCCACCTCAGGACCTGCTGGCTCTGGGTCTGTGTAACACCATCGGAGGAATGTTTCAGTGCTTTGCTGTCAGCTGCTCCTTTTCTCGCAGTATGGTCCAGGATAGTACGGGTGTCAAGTCACAGGTATGAAACTCCACCAGGCATAAAAACCCAAAACCTCTAGCAGTGGAAAGTAAATAAATATTGAACTTTAATACAATTTTGAGGTACTTTTACTCTCCTTTAGTATTTCCATTTTATGCTGCTTTTATACTCCACTACATTTCAGAGGGAAATATTGTACTTTTTAGTCCACTACAGTTATCTGACAGGTCTGGTTACTAGTTACTTTACCCTTGCTTTTACTTGTAACAGAGTAAATTTGCACTGTGGTACTGGTACACGTACTTAAGTAAAGGATCTGAATACTTCTCCCAACACTGCCAACCACCTTTGTTTTGTACTATGAAAAGACAGTGTATGAAAGCAACCAACTTACACTTATTTTTTTGCCTTATGAAGTCCATTAAATCACTGTTTTGAGCATAGGTGATGTAGTAGATGATGTAAGAAATGTCAAGTCATATTCCAGCTGGATGAGACTCACTGGCGCGATGATTCACATGTCTTAGGCAGTGTTCAGTAAGTCCTTGCTGTGTGTTCCAGGCAGTGTTGGCAGTGATCATCGTAGTGAACCTGCAGGGGATACTGGCTCAGTTCAAAGATGTGTGTGTGCTCTGGAAGTCTGAAAGATTAAACCCGGTGGGCTACGCATGCAAACACAAACACACACACACACACACACACACACACACACCATTATTCAAGCTCATAGCATAGAAGACTGGTTATAAACAGTACCAATCTCCCTCTGATCAGAGACTTTTCCTCTCTCCTCCCTCCTTTCCTTCAGCCTGTGTGGGTAGTGTCCCTGATTTCTACGCTGACCTTTAACCTGGACCTGGGTCTTGCTGTGGCCGTTGTCTTCTCTCTGCTCACGCTCATCGACAGGACACAACAGTCAGTAATCATTTTACAGCCGCTAAATAGAGCAATTTACATCAATAAATCATTACTGGGACATCCATAATATCACCATAATCAAATTAGACAGAGAAGATTGGAGGCTTCTACCTTCCTTTATTCCACATTTTACATCAATTGGGATTCATTTCACATATGATACATATGATTGACATATGATTCATGGATTATTTTACAGTGTAAACAGATGACCTGTCAGCTCTGACATTACACAAATCCATATGTACTCTTCAGTTATTCACCCATCAACCACGCAAATGCGGTTTTTAATTTGGAAATCTGCACCCGTCCGGCAGTTGCATAATATCATTATTTTTCCGTTTGTGCCACTAACTGATTTCACGCATTCTGAAAATCTCTTGGCAAAACTAATTGACTTCTACAGATCAAAAAAGAAAAAAAAGAAAAAAACCAGAGGAGTGGCACAGAAACAGAAAGGGAAAATAGGCTAGTTTGAATCTACAATCATATACCCATGTAGCCTTCACGTATCTGCTACACGAATTCCTGAACAAAAAAAATAAACTGAGCCATTTCATTGATATATGTATTTAATCAAAAAGACAGGTAGCAAGAAATTGTTTATGACCTGACATACTTGACCTGCAGGTAAATTGCAGGCCCTACAGATTACATGACAACTTTAACATCACTGTTGAACAGCTTTTATGTCGCTTTATAGCCCAAATCTTGAGGAGGGCATTGTGCTTGAGGGCAAGCTTTTTTTTTCTCACAACAGTAAATGATATAAAACAGGTGGAAAAATTAAAGTGTAGTTAGCGAAAAACAGAATTTGAGGCAGGAAAGGGGCTCAAGGGAAAACTTGTCCTAATTTTGAGACACAATTGAACAAAGTGCCGTGACTGTGACACAATTGATCTGCACTATCATTAATACCCCCCCCCCCTTTCATCTCATCCTCATCTTCCAGCTCCTCCACTGTTGTTTTGGGTCGTGTTCCTGGTACAGACTGTTACAGAGATGTGGGGCTCTATGCTGAGGTAAACTCAAACTGTCTCACACCTCTCACAACAATGAGCTTTCGAAAACCCCCAAACTGTTTGCTGAAAGTGTGGTGGTATTCACGGTAAGTTGAGTAATGTTGAGGCCTAATTTCCTAACATAATTATAAAATTACCCAAATCACAAAAACGTAATCCAACCAAACAGCGCTTAGCGCTAATAGTCATTATGTTTCTATCTGCCTTTGTTGTTCAGTTCCTCTTCTGTGTTCATTAGCTTGACATTTCTTTTGTCTGGTTTGGGAGAGGAACATGGTGTTAGAGCTTTTGAAATGCTTTGAAAACAATTGTACAAACCTTCAGAAGATGCATCCCATTAATCTACAGAGGAGACAGTCTTTTTTTTGAAAAAGCGTTTAGCTTAACTTTGCAGAAAGACTGGAAGCAGGGTAAAACAGCTAACTTTTCTCTGTCCAAAGTTTTTACAAAAAAACATCACCTACCAGCATTTCTATGTTTTACAATTTGCACATCATATCTCATTTTTTTTAAACGGTACACCAATAGAAATGAAAAAATGAAAAGTTACATCTTCGCTGTTTGCCCGTCAACCTCATGGTGATGACAAAAGTTCAGGAAGTCACTATGCTTAGCCATGACATAGTTACCCCACGTAACCTGATCATTTTTACATTTCTGTTTTTACACAGATTTAACAGCTGAGATATGATGCCGTATTCAATGAGCTTTAGATGTAGTGCTAGGCAGATTTTTAAAACTTTGAATTGAGTCAGGATAGTTTCCCCCTGCTTCCAGTCTTAATGCTAAACTAAGCTAACCCCCCGCTGGCTCGTAGCTTCATACTTAGTGTGCAGATTTGAGAGTGCTCTTGATTTCTCGTCTAACTTTCAGCAATAAAGGGAATAAGCTTATTTCCCAAAATGCTCTTCTATTCCATTTTTTTTGTTGTTACTTTCTTTGTTGAACCTTTGAAGTCAAACTGAGTTGGAAAGACTGCAGCTTTGTCACAAATCCCAAACCTTCAACTCTCTACTTTCTCTACTCCGTCCGTCACATATGGTCATTAATGCACCACATAGTCTAAACGAAAACAAAAATAAATCCTTGGCTGTTGGTTCTTTATTTACCTGACTCCTCACTGTGAAACTCTACTGTCTCCTTCCTCGAACCCCTTCTCCTAATATTTATCTGCAACTGAGTCACAAACTTTTTAAAAGACTTAAATATTTCATACCACCTAAAGTCAGACATGCAGCTGTAACTGAAATTCAAAGACGTCACTCAGAATATTAAACATCTTATTCCATCAAGCGTCAGTGTCACATTAGGGCCTATCCTCGAGAACAGGTGCAAACACTAATATACTACTGTACTAGTACTACTATTACACTACTTTACAATACTTCTATACTAATATTGGGTGGTGTGGGAGGGAAAAATAGGACAGTGGCCAAACACTACAGATAATCTATGCAGGGAAAAGTCCAAAGACCAAAGTCTGTCTGTCTAATTTAGAGATAAATCCCACTGAGTTTCCTAGACTCCTGATGATCTTAGCTGACAACAGGCTGTGGACTAATATATCTAAAATGCCATCAGTGTGAAACATGGTCAGAAATGAATCCTCCACAGCTCGTCTTTTATATGCACATGTAACACACCCCGATTTCTGCTGGAGCACAGCATCTGCAATGCAAATGCACGTCAACACCACAAGCATTTGATGCGTGCCAAAGTGCAGGACCAGCGTCTATCTAAATAAGTGCCAGTTTTTTTTCACATGATGGAAAAGCACGTCACCATCAAAGTTGGCATTAAAAGGATTTTACTTGACTTTTTAATTGATTTAAAAAAAAATTTTAAAATTTGATTTTAATTGACTTTATTTATCTCTGTTGTTTAACCGGGCAAAGCAAGTTCCTGGGCTGACTATACTCTCCTGTTCCAGTCCAGTGTACTTTGCTAACTCTGAACTGGTCTTCACAGAGATCAGAGAGGTGCCCACACACACACACACACACACACACACACACACACACACACACACACACACACACACACACACACACACACACACATACACACACAAACAACAACCACAAAAACAAACAGGGTGAAATGAAAATGACTGGAAAGCTGTAGGAAAAAAGAGAGGAGTGAGTGATGAGCATCAGTGAATGATTTTGAGCGAAAGAGTGGAAGATTGAGCGATGAGGGTATAATTGTAATTAGAAAAATAAACGAATTCAGATGAGCAGCAGTCCCACGTTTTCAGTACATGTCGAGTGCAGGTGCATTCCTTCCACATGAAGTCCATCAATATGTGGACATTACTTTAAGAGCTTCAGTGCCATCACCTGACTAGGCAATATTAAAGGTGTGTCTATGCGCCTGGCATGTGTTTGTGCATGCCTTTGAGCTTTGATCCCTCTGGCTGAAATAGAAAAATCTCATAAAGATATTTGAAGAAATTTGCCCATTCGACCACGTGTTACATGGCAGCTGGAAGTTCTCAACTCATTTTCCTCCTTACTTTTCCCCCCTCACTGCATCCAGATAGTAAGTCATTGTCACAAGGACAACCCAGCTCCAGTCCACACTGCTCCCTCTTCTTCCTCCTCCTCAACCCAGGCACCGACACACACTCGTTGCTTGGTTCTTGATCTCAGCTCAGTCGCTTCATGGACTCTGTGGCCATGGCGGCGCTTTGCAAGGTGAGGACAGAGAACTGGCTTGAATGTGACGTTTACATACATCTCCAGTTTCACTCGGGCTAAATTAAAATCACCAAAACCATGTAATAAAAGAATGACTATCACTTTTCATACTCTTCTTTTGGCAACTTTTCTTATGGTGCGAGGCAATCGTTAGTGTGGTGGTTCTGCACTAAACTTCCCCAGATATCGTCAGCGTGGGCGGTACTGTGCCCTCTTTACCTGCAATTTTATTTTGGTGAAGTTTGAGTTTCTGCAGGTGGTGCTCTTTTCTTTTTCTCTCCTACAAAGACGCCTGTCACCTCACACACTGACCACCAAGTATATTGTCTCTGTCATCCATAGCAGGAATTTACATCAATAATTTACCTGCCATACATAACTTACCTATGAAACGATGGAAGCCCTATCTTCTAGGAAAAACATTTATGAAAAGTTATGCATAATGAAGATTAAAAAAATACATGTAGTGAGTCAAAATTTTGAAATGGTAAGAGTCAAAAGTATTGGATACCTGGTCAAAATTTTGACTTTATGTCAGAATTATGATGTACTAAATTATGACACAGTGGGTCATATATGAGATAATAGGGCAATGATTTTACTTAGTATCACATGATTTTGACTTAGTACTTCACAGTCTTCACTTAGTGATTCCAAATTTTGACTTACCATGAGTATTTTTTGATTTTTATAATTCCTATCTTTTTATGTTTTTTTTTCTTTTCTTCTCTTGGTGGAAGTGGGCTTTCATGAGATACTGTATGTTTAGGGCAACAAATGGAAAAGCCTTCATGACCTGTTTAAAGGATAGAAATCTATGATGAGGTATCATTTGACACTATAGTATGGTGGCTGTAGCACATGCGCAGATGCTGAAGATCTAAAGTTCTGTATGAAAAATGAGCATATTCTTAGGTATATAGCATAATGCCTGAAAAACAAAACAAAACAATGAAACACAGTGGTTAAGAACACAGATTTGAAGACAGATAGGGTTATTCTATTTTCAGATCTGTACTTTCTTCATTTAAACCCAAGTTATTTTTAGCCTCAGCTAAAGCGATTTTGCAGTTTAATTTAATCTATTAAGATGTGAACAGCAGCGTAGGTTTGTGTGAATGCGTATCAGCCTTCCTCTGCCGGATCTAAGCGTGCCGATTCTGCGGATTTTTTTTTTTTTACTTAATAAATTTTGAGATTAAGAGTGGCTGTCCTCACACTGGCTCCTTTCTGCTGATCAAAAGACGTGTATTGAAAAAAATGTTATGTAAGACCAGCCTAGAGTTTTTAAATCAGTCTTATTATTATTATTTTTTCTATTTTCTTTACTATTTATGAGAAATTGATATGATTTTTTTTATAGGATAGTCAATGAGCCCTAAGACCAGAAATCTTTTCAAAATATATTGAAAAATCAGAAAAAGGTTTTTATGTATCTGTTGTGCTGAACTGGTCCAAGAGTTCTCCACAGCGGCACATTAAAGGGGAACACATGAAAGTCAGTTTACAGATCTCGTGGAACTCTACTGCATATGTAAAAATAGGTTGTATAAAGCCTTTTTGTGGCTCCAGAGGGAGCTGTGTGAATCTGACATCTCAAGTGATGTCAGTTGACTCAGTGTCGGTCGGGCTGAAGACAAAAAGTTTTAAAACCAAAATGTGTGTATGTGGAGATAGAAAGAGGTGAGTTTCCCAGACCTCTGTAGCCTGCTCCTCATCTCTGCTTGAGGCTAGCAACTCGAGGCTAAAGCTTTTACAAGACATCGTGTTGGATGTGAAATTTAAAGTAGCATTTCAAGACATTATAATGTTGTATACATTTTTATGATCTCTTCTCAGGAAATCAGCTCCGATCCAAGTGAATGTTGAGCCTACAATGTGACTGCTGCTTTTGAATGTGAATTACAGCATATTAAAGTCTACAAGAGGACAGAAAGAAACATCTTTGTTCAGTCTTTGTGGCAGAGAGAACCTTTTATTGTGAAAGAAAGTCACCTTTTGCAGTATGTTACAGGTAAATGTTACTTTATTGACATTGCTGTCAAAGAGTATTTGAGATATGATCAAGGCCAATAACACACACACTTAGCAGAGGATGGTTTTGATCCATCGACCTCTGGGTTATGGGCCCAGCACGCTTCCGCTGCGCCACTCTGCTGTCGGTCACCCCAGATGGGACTTGAACCCACAATCCCTGGCTTAGGAGGCCAGTGCCTTATCCATTAGGCCACTGGGGCTCCGGGCTATGTTCACATCCAGTCAGTTGTACTACAAAGCAACGATATGAGAAGCACGATCTGCATTGAAATGTCAGCTGACACAACAATGGCCACTGAGGCTGCTACGATTATGCCAGAGTGAGATCTATGAAGAGAGACCCTACCTTTGAGTACTTTCTGAAATCTGCAACAACCAGTTTGGACTTGTAAGTACTTCAGATGTACCTGTTGTACTGCAGGCTATCATGCTATAAAAGACACTTAGCAGAGGATGGTTTTGATCCATCGACCTCTGGGTTATGGGCCCAGCACGCTTCCGCTGCGCCACTCTGCTGTCAGTCACCCCAGATGGGACTCCACTGGGGGGGGGGCTATTTCACACATCAGTCAGTCGGTACTACAACAAAACGATATGAGAAGCACGATTCAGATGTACCTGTTGTACTGCAGGCTATCATGCTATAAAAGCAGAGGATGGTTTCGATCCATCGACCTCTGGGTTATGGGCCCAGCACGCTTCCGCTGCGCCACTCTGCTGTGTATCACCCGAGACGGGACTCGAAGCCACAATCGCTGGCTTAGGAGGCCAATGCCTTATCCATTAGGCTTCAGTGTTACAACTGATAGAGAGACCCTGAACACAGAAACATGAACTGCAGGGATGAGACATGGCGCAGCAAAGCTTTGAAAACACAGATCATGAGACGAGTGATTCCAAATGAATTCATCAGCCACCACAGTAGTACCTACTGTTAAATCTGTGACTTTGGTAAGAGCTCAGGTGGTAAACTCAGAGTAGACAAAGAAAAAATGGTTAGTAAGATAAACCTTACGGAATAAGTGATATTATATGTATTAACAGGCAGGATATATAGTAACATATATTACTCTGTCTCTCTTTATATTAAAAGCTACTCTTAGTCACTTTTTCTTCAAGTCAAACTCGTACTCACCTTTTCATCCACAGAGAAAGCAGCAGCTCTGGTAAAAGAGCACGATAAGAGTAAAGTAAGACAAAAATGACAAAGTATGACAAATCATCTTCAAATTATTGAATAAGTAATACTATATGGATAAACAGATCAACACAATGGCATGCATTTTTTTTGTTGTCTGTACATTTTATCCTTTTCTAGATCAACCTCTTTCCAAGTCAAAAGCTTGTACTCATCTTTTTAGTCCAGGTAAAAATCAGCAGCTCAGGTGGTAAAAAGGAAGGACAATAAATAAAGGTTAGTGAGGCAGAAACAATCTTTGTGTTGCCAGTTGACAAAACATTACTTTCTCTGTTTTTGTATTAAAGACTATTGTAGATCACTTTTTCTTCAAGTCAGAAGTTCATACTCACTTTTTTTGTCCACAGTGAATGGTAAGAGCTCAGGTGGCAGAGTAAGAAAGCAATAAATAATGGTTAGTACGACGTATTGATGAATTATTGAATAAGTAAATAATAATAATAAGTAATATGAGGATAAACAGGATCACACAATTACACAAATTACTATCTATGTCTTTATATTAGAGACTATTCTAAGTGACTTTACTCACCTTTTTCACCCTCAGGAAAGAGCCACTCAGGTGGAAGATTTAGAGAACAATAAATAATAGTTAGTCACACAAATTTGAATAATTGAATAAGTAACATATGAATTGCTTTCTTTGTCTTTATATTATAACCTATGCTAAGTCACTTTATTTCCAAGTCAAAAGCTTGTACTCATCTTTTTAGTCCAGGTAAAAATCAGCAGCTCAGGTGGTAAAAAGGAAGGACAATAAATAAAGGTTAGTGATTCAGAAACAATCTTTGTGTTGCTAGTTGACATAACATTACTTTCTCTGTTTTTGTAGTAAAAACTATTGTAGATCACTTTTTCTTCAAGTCAGAAGTTCATACTCACTTTTTTTGTCCAGAGTGAATGGTAAGAGCTCAGGTGGCAGAGTAAGAAAGCAATAAATAATGGTTAGTACGACGTATTAATGAACTATTGAATAAGTAAATAATAATAATAAGTAATATGATGATAAATAGGATCACACAATTACACAAATTACTATCTATGTCTTTATATTAAAGACTATTCTAAGTGACTTTACTCACCTTTTCATCCACAGTAAAGCAGCCACTCAGGTAGAAGAGACGATAAGAGAACAATAAATAATAGTTATTCACACAAATCATCTTGAATTATTGAATAAGTAATACTATATGGATAAACAGATTTACACAATTGCATGTATTTTTCTGTCTGTACATTATAACCTATGCTAAGTCACTTTATTTCCAAGTCAAAAGCTTGTACTCATCTTTTTAGTCCAGGTAAAAATCAGCAGCTCAGGTTGTAAAAAGGAAGGACAATAAATAAAGGTTAGTGAGGCAGAAACAATATTTTTGCAGCTAGTGGACATAATATTACTTTCTCTGTTTTTGTATTAAAGACTATTGTAGATCACTTTTTCTTCAAGTCAGAAGTTCATACTCACTTTTTTTGTCCACAGTGAATGGTAAGAGCTCAGGTGGTAGAGTAAGAAAGCAATAAATAATGGTTAGTACGACATATATTGATGAATTATTGAATAAGTAAATAATCATAATAAGTAATATGAGGATAAACAGGATCACACAATTACACAAATTACTATCTATGTCTTTATATTAGAGACTATTCTAAGTGACTTTACTCACCTTTTTCACCATCAGTAAACAGCCTACTTAGGTGGCAGAGCAAGAGAGAGAAAAATAAATAATGGTTAGCAAGACAAACGATCTTTGAATCGCTAAGTAAGTGATATTATCAGAATAAACAGGTATGTAGCTAGTTTACAAATTAGCATACCTTACTTTCTTCCTATCGTATTCTATTCTAGGTCACTTTTTCTTAATGAGAAGCTCTTACTTACCTTTTTTGTCATAGTGGACAACAACAGTTCACTAAACAATAAAGTAAGACAAAAATGATTAGTGAGACAAATTATCTTTTTGAATAAGTCATTTTATGTGGCTGAACATTACTTTGTCATTATATCATAGCATATTTTCAGTCATTTTCTTTAAAATTCAGATACTTACCATACTTACCATACTTACCACTTTTGGCCATATGAAGGCTTTTTTAAACCTCTGAAGGAATACATTTAGGTGGCATCCTTTTTGGATCCATAACTAGACTTTAACCAGACTGCGTTTGGGGGGCTTTTTTTGTCACTTGGTTCCCTGAGATTTGCTCAAATTGTATCTTCTGTATTTGTAGGTATCCAGTCAATTGGCAAGCAAAGGTGGTGAGAAAGTGCTTTGTCTTCTCTTTGATTTTGCAGCTTTTTTCCCCAACTTCTTTTCTCTCCCTTTGCAGCGCAGTCCTCTTCAGTGTTAACTTTAGTTTTGACCTGGGGAGGACTGGAGACAGCCATATGCTCCCTCCATGACACATGTTTCTACCAGCCAATCCTTTTCTTTTGCCATTGATTAGCTTCACATGGAGGGCATGACATGTGGGTGATTCAAGCTGGCTCCTACTGGTAGGTCTGCAGATTGCATACCTACCAGTCTGCAAACCCACTAGAAGCAGACCTACCAGTAGGAGCCACTAGTACTGTGAGAAGGAAAAATTAATTCATTTTGAATGCACAACCAAGCAAATGGTACCGTGCCCTGCCAGACGCAAAGGCCACCTGGGGCATGGACAGCCCTGCCAGACGCAAAGGCTACCTGAGGCAAAGACGGCCCTGCCAGACGCAAAGGCCAGCCCTCAGGACAAAAAAAAGTTTGATCCAGCCACTGTACCAAAATGTGCAAGTACAAAAAAGCCCAAGTGCAAGAGGCTATCTGGGATGTTGACAGCCCTGCCAGATGCAAAGGCTACCTGAGACACAGACAGCCCTGCCAGACGCAAAGGCCAGCCCTCAGGATGAAAAAAAGTTTGATCCAGCCACTGTACCAAAATGTCCAAGTACAAAGAAACCCAAGTGCAAGACGCTACCCAGGATGTCACCAGCCCTGCCAGACGCAAGGGCTAGCAGGCAAATCATTGGCTCCGCCAGACACAAAGGACAGTTGTCAGTGGCAAAAAGGATCACTGCAGCTATCCTGCCTGATGTTTTGGTTTGGTGAAGTCCTTGATAGCTGTGGTCTGGTAGTGATGAAGGGCAAATGTGGACTCAATGATACTCTGATGTTTCCAGGAGGTTTTGCAGTTCGGTAGTGCATTATAGAGTCAGTCTGAGTTGTTGTCCTCCGACCACCTCGGCCTCTTAGCAGCAGGCTCTTCCAAATCGCTCTCTTCCCTGCACCCCCTTATGGACGAGCTGAGACTAGGTGTTGAGGGAGACACAGGGGTCTCTGATAAAGAGCTGTCGCTATCAAAACTGAGCTCCTCAAAAGAATGTTCTGGGGAGAGTGGCCCAATGTCCTCAGCATCAAGTACAGGGATCTCAATCCTTTCCTCATCATCTATACCAACGACATCAATCTCAGAGTCCTCGTCCTCTTCATAGTTCTCTTCGTATTCTTCTTCCCATTGCTCTCCAATCTGCACCAAAAGGGCATCATAAAAATCAGCATCAGGGTCATCTTGATGAAAAGCATGAGAGTTGTTTGGAAAATCATGAGGGAACGCAGGAGCAGCATGAGCAGCATTATGGGGGAAAGCATAAGGATCAGCGAAAGGGAAAGCAGGAGCACCCTGAGGAGCGGCATGAGGGAACGCAGGAGCAGCATGAGCAGCATTATGGAGGAAAGCATAAGGATCAGCGAAAGGAAAAGCAGGAGCACCCTGAGGAGCGGCATGAGGAAGGAAGGAAAAGCAGGAGCACCCTGAGGAGCGGCATGAGGGAAAGCAAGAGCAGCATAAGAAATGGCATGAGGGAAAGCGTAAGGATCAGCGTAAGGAAAAGCATGAGGAAAAGCGGGTGCAGCATATGGAGCAGCATGTGGGAAAGCATTGGGGAAAGCAGGAACATCGTAAGTAGCAGCAGGATGATAGGCATAAGCATAAGGAACACGGTTTGGAGCAGCAAAAAGAGCAGCAGAGGGAACAGGATAGGAAAGAGGAACAGCAGGATAATGTTGTTGCCACTCCATCCTAAAGGGCGGTGATGGGAACTGCTGTAGTGGAGGAGATGAAGGTCTGCCATTTTCTTGAGCATTCAAGTCTTCCTGTCTTTCCTCTCCTGGGACGTTCCTATATCCACCATGGTCGCTGTTCAGGCACTCAGCCCTGTTATGGCCATCTTCCCACTCATCCTCTGTATTAGCTCTGCAAAGCATGACCTCAGCCTGTTGAAGTCCATCCTCATGATTCAGCCCAACGACATCAATTTCTTCATCCTCCTCCTGGTCATGAAGAGGCTCAACCTCAGCCTGTTGAAGTCCATCCTCATGATCCAGCCCAACAACATCTATTTCTTCATCCTCCTCCTGGTCATGAAGAGGCTCAACCTCAGCCTGTTGAAATCCATCCTCATTATCCAGCCCAACAACATCTATCTCTTCATCCTCCTCCTGTTCATGAAGAGGCTCAACCTCAGCCTGTTGAAGTCCATCCTCATCATCCAGCCCAACAACATCTATTTCTTCATCCTCCTCCTGGTCATGAAGAGGCTCAACCTCAGCCTGTTGAAGTCCATCCTCATCATCCAGCCCAACGACATCAATTTCTTCATCCTCTTCCTGGTCATCAGGAGGGGCTGGGTCATCAGGAAGCCTTTCAGCATCAGGGTGTTCATTGTTGAAGGGCCAAAAGGAGCCAACTGAGGGGAGAAAGTATAAAAATGTACAATTCAGCATTTTAAAAAAAGGCAGGTGATATTACTAATTTTGAAACCCATATTGAAGGCAGCTAATATGACAGCACAGTTAGGAATGACGGCTAGTTTTACTGTTGTGACAAACATCACTAGAAAAATTAAAACTCCTCTGGATCTGAGAATTTATGGATAGATAAAGCAATCTTGACTCTTGACTCGACTCAGATAGCTAATCAGCAGCTCAATTTGTGTGCTCACATAATTAATGATAATTCACTTTCAAGAGTTATGCACTGCAAGTTGTCATGGCATATTTGACTTCCCAAAGCTAAATACAGGCTTAAACCATTCTGACTTGTGGGCACAGAGTTGAGGGGTGCAGAATTTAGGAGAAATTGTTTACTCTACTCTAGTTCAAAAATGTGTAACACTGATTAAGCCTGAGTTGAAGGGGTAGCTTACCCAAACAGCCAAAGAGGAAGTATGGCAGTATATGATTTATTGAAATATTTAAAATAGATCATGGCCACAGTCATAGTCCAAAATTAATCAGCAACTGTATTTACAAGACGCTGTCAACTTCTCCAACACTCCTTGGTTTACAATACATTGTGTAAATTACTGAGATATCAGACTGATAATTAGACTTAATGTCACTTTTCGTGAATATCCCTAAACTGAATCGCTGAACTACTCAGAGATGTGGACGGTTGAGGCGCATGCGTAATTACGCACGCTGAACCATTGACGCCTTAGTTAAATCATACGTGAATAAAAACAGGGATTCTACAAAAAATAACCACACAAGCGCCTGTACTTTTGTGTGCACCACTATAGTCTCTTCATGCCATTTTTTTGCAATTTATAAGTTCCAAAACACGTGGCATAAAGGAGACTTAGGCATCCTGGATCGACAGTCCTGAACCTCATGACCAACCACTCTCATCTTCTCCCTCAAAACCAAAAAGCCAAATCGCATTTCAATACAGCTAGTGTGAAAATTACGAAAATACCAACACGTGTCTCATGTCAAGTACAAGTTGTAAGAGTGATCGCTGAACTCTTTCATTTAGCCGAAGGTGAATAACACAATCGTTTATCGTTCACTTTATGGCCATCTCTCGGGCTCCTAACAACAATGATCTGTTGCTGCATTTTGGGGAGTGTGTCTGGCAATTAGTGCACAAATGTGATAAACCTTTAACTTGAAAAGTTATCCGAATACATCTGAAGCTAAACTTCAGGAATCCCAACAAGCGAACTGGACCATTCAGACAGAGGAACGGACCCTGGCTTGACTACACCTGCACGCTCTAAAGTCCTGACGCTAGCTCCTAAAAGTTCCATCGTTTCCATGGTGCATCAGAAAAATAGGATTTGGGGCATTTTTCGAAAAAAGGGCCAGTCGCCATCTTTTTCCTAAATCTTCGATGACAAATTTGGAAAAAAATGATGCCATCAAACAAAAATAATAGAACTTTCAAAACAATACTAAATTGTTAACACATTCCACACTTTTCGCGGGACGCTGAGTTCATTCTTACCACATAATAATAATAATCATGTTACACCAAACAAAAACCCGTCGAGTATCACTCAAGACTTCTGACAGGCCCGAAAAATTCTATTAACTCTTTATTTTTATATTCAACAAGTTACAATAATTAATACTATTTTTTTACCTAAACATCATTTTTGGGATTCAGGAAGGTTAATTAATACATTTGGCACAACATTAGAAGATGTCTTACCTGCAAAGGAGCCGACCCAACGTCTGACTGGGGTCAGCGGGTGCTCCTCCATGGGGGGTCCATTAAAATCCATTTTCCTCAGCAGGTAAAATTTGCCGGAGTTTTCCTGTAGGGTTTTCCTCAGTTCGCTTTTCCGAGAGTTTGTTTTCCAAGGGAAGTTTTTTCCAGGGGATCCGCTTTTCAAGAGTTCACCTTTCCAGCAGAGAGTTTTCGCATCAGGTCAACAGGTGTCAAGTCCGAGTGCAAAAGAGAGGCGGGGCAGGTCTGCGGCCTTAATATAGCCTGAACATTCGGTTGCCATGACTTTTACTGACGCACGTGCATTCGAGTGCGTGAACAAGAGACGGGGATGATATATAGTTTATGGATGATAGAGTCTAAATTGTTGGACATCTCCGTGCACAGATTAGTGAAGCTATAAGGCTCAGTTGCCTCCGAAGATGCTCAGGAACTCCCGCGGCACCGCGTCTCCATAATGATGAATAAGCGCAGCCCTACCACTGCAGTTCACACCTCTTGTCAACTGCAGAGATTATCATAACGATTATTATCACGAAATTAACCATGTTAACACAGTTGTGTTGGTCTGTACGTGCGAGAATACATAGAAATTTTTACCATGTCTTAACCCTCTAATTTACAGGCCACGAATAACATGGTAATATCAAGAAATAAAAAAAGAAATAATAGAAAAAAAAGAAGCAGCCAAATAACCGAAAGAGGAAATTGTGATCTGAAATCAAGTCATTACCAAGTAAAGCGGACTCAGTAGCCAGCTGTTTTGCGATTGTGTTGAAATAAAAACTCGTTTGGAAATTTCAACAAAAGTATTGCATAAAGCCACCTATATATCATTCACTGACAACATTACCCCTGAGTGTGTTTTTTTTTTTTTTTAAATCTCCAGCTAAAGGCTATGTAAAAAGGATTAATGATTGTGCGTCTACCTGATTCTTGATATCACTACTGGCCAGATGTTCCAAATAACAATCAAATAATGACCCCTTATCCTCCACAAGGGGCTTCCCTCAGAAAAGTTTAACAAAGCAGAAAGATTTTATTAATGTATTAATGTAATAAAGCCATTAATTACAGCTTATAAACACTTTATAAATTGTACCGTATCGGAAAGTGGTGCTGTTATTTTAGTCATTGTAAGGATCAGAGTAATCAGAGAAATTCATGTCGATTATTGCAATTAAAACTGTAAAGTGCAAAACAGTTTGCTTAGCTTGTTATTTTAAAAGAGGTTAAAAAATTGTCTTCTATCATCTTGAAATTCCTTGACTTTTATTTAGTCGGAAAGTGTGTTTTGATAGTAATCTGATGCCATAAAGGCAATGGATGAATAATCATCTTCAACCTAAAACACCATAAAAAGATTTTTGATGGTATGTTGAGATATGGTAAACAAAGATGGCAAATAATAAAAAGAGAGAGATAAAAAGGGGGGGAAGGAATTGCGGTGGCAAGGCAAAACAGAAACACTGAACTTGATAAATAACATGATATATGGAAATACCAAGCTCAAACACCAAAAAACTGGAGACATCTGATAGATCATCTTTTAACCTTTTCCATATCCCTGTGGGTCCATGTCACGATCCATTTAGTTAGGTCGATTGCAGTATGTTATGGGAAAACGGCTTCAGCGCAGCACCGTTGGCTGCGGATCTGAAACGCTAGTTATCAGTGGACGGACAGTATCTGATTATGATCATGTGCGCGTTTGTGTACGTCAATGTACATGTGGCTGAACAGACTGAATGATCTGACATACAGATGCAGAATACGGTATATTCTTCTTTTCCAAAGGGGACGTTCAGTGCAGAAAATGTCACGTCCATCGTTTTTCTCCCACAGATTGTTCTGGGCACCATCCTGTCAGTGCAGATTGATCTGACTGGGCAGCACAGAGTCCAGGTGGTGGGACACATACCCAGTGGGTCAGTAGAACTCTGTCATTGACTGTTTAACTACCTGCATTGTGAGCTGGTATTGTTTTTTATTCTTACTTTATTGTAGATTTAGAACCATATGGCCTTTGTGGCAATTTTCTTCAGAGTGAAGCTGGTGAACCTATAGACGAATGTTTTATTGTAACTATATCATGGTAGAATATGTCATACTATTGCTTTTAAAGGAAAAATACGTTTCAAAGCATTACCTTTAACAAATCATTTATCACTAAAATAAAAGATGCAAAGAGAATGGTGTTTTATTACCAGTTGCATATACTAACTTTATAAATATACTGCATAGTATATTGGCAAACCAATATATTTGTCTATACCCTAGTTAATATGCCTCTACAATATAATTAAAAGCTCTGAGTCTCACTCTAACCTCCTTCTGACCTGCAATTCCTTATACTCCTGTTCTCACATATAATATAACCCAATTAATGTTATTGCGTTATCCCTGATAACTTCCAGAGAATGTGTGTATGATGAGTCAATCATGAGGTTATTTAACTTAAATTATTGCTGATAATTCTTGAGGATATTACGGTACATTTCATTTCTTTTCTTTGAATAATCAATTTATCATTCCATTGATCAACCTGCCCTTTCTTTATTTCCTTCCTCCTCCTCCTCTCCAGCTTGTCTCCTCCAGTCCTTCCCTCTCTGTCTCAGGCCAGAGAGCTGTTTATTCCAGCTCTGTCTGTGGCTCTGGTTGGCTTCAGTTTCCTCTCAGCCATGGGCTCAGTGTTTGCCCGAAAACATGGCTATCGGGTGGACTCCAGTCAGTCACATACATTGGCAGGTTAAGTCTTACTTTTTTTTTGGCTGAGCTTCAAATGACCACAGATTCAGAAAATGAGTGGAGAAAGTGAGAGACGATGGTTTAATCTGAGTTTAAACTTGAAGAATTAATTATTTAGTATCTGCACACAGCTTTAGTGGAAAGGAGTTATATTTTGTGCTCGTTGTTGTTAAGCATCTTCTCTGCTGAGATGTTCTCGATGACACTCCCGAGACACTGTATCTGTAGTGAATGAAAGGAGGATTTTGACACTGCAAAGGCTGTGAAAGTCTCAGTCAAACACCACGTTGTAAAAGCAGCGTTAACATTACATTTATCAGACATGCATTGTGCAGGTCTTAATATTCATTAACTGAAAAGAGTAACACTTAGTTCTACAAAGTGACTGCAGTCAAAAGAATGTATGTCATTGATTTCTAAAAATCTTGTTTCAGACTCGACCCACTACATATTAGAATGATGATGAAGTTGAAGTACCAATTTTTGTCTTTTGTTTAGCATGTTGTTAAAGATAACTGATTGCATGGGTCAGATTTGTCAGAAACCATTGACATACCCCCCCTGGCCTTAGGTTTAATGAGCGCCAAAGTCAACACTGCCATCACCTTAAATCCCTAAACGTCTCAGTACAACTTGCCCCCTCAAGACCATGGCTATTTAACCCTCTCCTGAGAGATTATCCTAGCCCTATTATCTTAGTACTAGGACAGTTAAAAACAAGATGACCACCAAGCCAACCAGCTGCCCTGCGATGATACTGCAGCCTCAGTGCATACTGGTCAAAATGCTCTTGTCTGTCAAATTAGACAGAGAAGATTGGAGGCTTCTACCTTCCTTTATTCCACATTTAACATCAATTGGGATTCATTTCACATAGAATGTCATGGATTATTTTACAGTGTAAACAGATGACCTGTCAGCTCTGACATTACACAAATCCATATGTACTCTTCAGTTATTCACCCCTTAACCACGCTAATGCGGTTTTTAATTTGGAAATCTGCACCCGTCCGGCAGTTGCATAATATCATTATTTTTCCGTTTGTGCCACTAACTGATTTCACGCATTCTGAAAATCTCTTGGCAAAACTAATTGACTTCTACAGATCAAAAAAGAAAAAAAAGAAAAAAACCAGAGGAGTGGCACAGAAACAGAAAGGGAAAATAGGCTAGTTTAAATCTACAATCATATACCCATGTAGCCTTCACGTATCTGCTACACGAATTCCTGAACAAAAAAAATAAACTGAGCCATTTCATTGATATATGTATTTAATCAAAAAGACAGGTAGCAAGAAATTGTTTATGACCTGACATACTTGACCTGCAGGTAAATTGCAGGCCCTACAGATTACATGACAACTTTAACATCACTGTTGAACAGCTTTTATGTCGCTTTATAGCCCAAATCATGAGGAGGGCATTGTGCTTGAGGGCAAGCTTTTTTTTTCTCACAACAGTAAATGATATAAAACAGGTGGAAAAATTAAAGTGTAGTTAGCGAAAAACAGAATTTGAGGCAGGAAAGGGGCTCAAGGGAAAACTTGTCCTAATTTTGAGACACAATTGAACAAAGTGCCGTGACTGTGACACAATTGATCTAACATCTAACAGATTTGCACTATCATTAATACCCCCCCCCGTCATCTCATCCTCATCTTTCAGCTCCTCCACTGTTGTTTTGGGTCGTGTTCCTGGTACAGACTGTTACAGAGATGTGGGGCTCTATGCTGAGGTAAACTCAAACTGTCTCACACCTCTCACAACAATGAGCTTTCGAAAAACCTCAAGCTGTTTGCTGAAAGTGTGGTGGTATTCACGGTAAGTTGAGTAATGTTGAGGCCTAATTTCCTAACATAATTATAAAATTACCCAAATCACAAAAACGTAATCCAACCAAACAGCGCTTAGCGCTAATAGTCATTATGTTTCTATCTGCCTTTGTTGTGCAGTTCCTCTTCTGTGTTCATTAGCTTTCTTTTGTCTGGTTTGGGAGAGGAACATGGTGTTAGAGCTTTAGAAATGCTTTGAAAACAATTGTACAAACCTTCAGAAGATGCATCCCATTAATCTACAGAGGAGACAGGCATTTTATGAAAAAGCGTTTAGCTTAACTTTGCAGAAAGACTGGAAGCAGGGTAAAACAGCTAACTTTTCTCTGTCCAAAGTTTTTACAAAAAAACATCACCTACCAGCATTTCTATGTTTTACAATTTGCACATCATATCTCATTTTTTTTAAACGGTACACCAATAGAAATGAAAAAATGAAAAGTTACATCTTCGCTGTTTGCCCGTCAACCTCACGGTGATGACAAAAGTTCAGGAAGTCACTATGCTTAGCCATGATATAGTTACCCCACGTAACCTCATCATTTTTACATTTCTGTTTTTACACAGATTTAACAGCTGAGATTCAATGAGCTTTAGATGTAGTGCTAGGCAGATTTTTAAAACTTTGAATTGAGTCAGGATAGTTTCCCCCTGCTTCCAGTCTTAATGCTAAACTAAGCTAACCCCCCGCTGGCTCGTAGCTTCATACTTAGTGTGCAGATTTGAGAGTGGTCTTGATTTCTCGTCTAACTTTCAGCAATAAAGGGAATAAGCTTATTTCCCCAAATGCTCTTCTATTCCATTTTTTTTGTTGTTACTCACTTTGTTGAACCTTTGAAGTCAAACTGAGTTGGAAAGACTGCAGCTTTGTCACAAATCCCAAACCTTCAACTCTCTACTTTCTCTACTCCGTCCGTCACATATGGTCATTAATGCACCACATAGTCTAAACGAAAACAAAAATAAATCCTTGGCTGTTGGTTCTTTATTTACCTGACTCCTCACTGTGAAACTCTACTGTCTCCTTCCTCGAACCCCTTCTCCTAATATTTATCTGCATCTGAGTCACAAACTTTTTAAAAGACTTAAATATTTCATACCACCTAAAGTCAGACTTGCAGCTGTAACTGAAATTCAAAGACGTCACTCAGAATATTAAACATCTTATTCCATCAAGCGTCAGTGTCACATTAGGGCCTATCCTCGAGAACAGGTGCAAACACTAATATACTACTGTACTAGTACTACTATTACACTACTTTACAATACTTCTATACTAATATTGGGTGGTGTGGGAGGGAAAAATAGGACAGTGGCCAAACACTACAGATAATCTATGCAGGGAAAAGTCCAAAGACCAAAGTCTGTCTGTCTAATTTAGAGATAAATCCCACTGAGTTTCCTAGACTCCTGATGATCTTAGCTGACAACAGGCTGTGGACTAATATATCTAAAATGCCATCAGTGTGAAACATGGTCAGAAATGAATCCTCCACAGCTCGTCTTTTATATGCACATGTAACACACCCCGATTTCTGCTGGAGCACAGCATCTGCAATGCAAATGCACGTCAACACCACAAGCATTTGATGCGTGCCAAAGTGCAGGACCAGCGTCTATCTAAATAAGTGCCAGTTTTTTTTCACATGATGGAAAAGCACGTCACCATCAAAGTTGGCATTAAAAGGATTTTAGAAAAATTTTGAATTGACTTTGTTTATCTCTGTTGTTTAACCGGGCAAAGCAAGTTCCTGGGCTGACTATACTCTCCTGTTCCAGTCCAGTGTACTTTGCTAACTCTGAACTGGTCTTCACAAAGATCAGAGAGGTGCCCACAAACACACACACACACACACACACACACACACACACACACACACACACACACACACACACACACACACACACACACACACACACACATACACACACAAACAACAACCACAAAAACAAACAGGGTGAAATGAAAATGACTGGAAAGCTGTAGGAAAAAGCGAGGAGTGAGTGATGAGCATCAGTGAATGATTTTGAGCGAAAGAGTGGAAGATTGAGCGATGAGGGTATAATTGTAATTAGAAAAATAAACGAATCCAGATGAGCAGCAGTCCCACGTTTTCAGTACATGTCGAGTGCAGGTGCATTCCTTCCACATGAAGTCCATCAATATGTGGACATTACTTTAAGAGCTTCAGTGCCATCACCTGACTAGGCAATATTAAAGGTGTGTCTATGCGCCTGGCATGTGTTTGTGCGTGCCTTTGAGCTTTGATCCCTCTGGCTGAAATAGAAAAATCTCATAAAGATATTTGAAGAAATTTGCCCATTCGACCATGTGTTACATGGCAGCTGGAAGTTCTCAACTAATTTTCCTCCTTACTTTTCCCCCCTCACTGCATCCAGATAGTAAGTCATTGTCACAAGGACAACCCAGCTCCAGTCCACACTGCTCCCTCTTCTTCCTCCTCCTCAACCCAGGCACCGACACACACTCGTTGCTTGGTTCTTGATCTCAGCTCAGTCGCTTCATGGACTCTGTGGCCATGGCGGCGCTTTGCAAGGTGAGGACAGAGAACTGGCTTGAATGTGACGTTTACATACATCTCCAGTTTCACTTGGGCTAAACCAAAACCATGTAATAAAAGAATGACTATCACTTTTCATACTCTTCTTTTGGCAACTTTTCTTATGGTGCGAGGCAATCGTTAGTGTGGTGGTTCTGCACTAAACTTCCCCAGATATCGTCAGCGTGGGCGGTACTGTGCCCTCTTTACCTGCAATTTTATTTTGGTGAAGTTTGAGTTTCTGCAGGTGGTGCTCTTTTCTTTTTCTCTCCTACAAAGACGCCTGTCACCTCACACACTGACCACCAAGTATATTGTCTCTGTCATCCATAGCAGGAATTTACATCAATAATTTACCTGCCATACATAACTTACCTATGAAACGATGGAAGCCCTATCTTCTAGGAAAAACATTTATGAAAAGTTATGCATAATGAAGATTAAAAAAATACATGTAGTGAGTCAAAATTTGGAAATGGTAAGAGTCAAAAGTATTGGATACCTGGTCAAAATTTTGACTTTATGTCAGAATTATGATGTACTAAATTATGACACAGTGGGTCATATATGAGATAATAGGGCAATGATTTTACTTAGTATCACATGATTTTGACTTAGTACTTCACAGTCTTCACTTAGTGATTCCAAATTTTGACTTACCATGAGTATTTTTTGATTTTTATAATTCCTATCTTTTTATGTTTTTTTTTCTTTTCTTCTCTTGGTGGAAGTGGGCTTTCATGAGATACTGTATGTTTAGGGCAACAAATGGAAAAGCCTTCATGACCTGTTTAAAGGATAGAAATCTATGATGAGGTATCATTTGACACTATAGTATGGTGGCTGTAGCACATGCGTAGATGCTGAAGATCTAAAGTTCTGTATGAAAAATGAGCATATTCTTAGGTATATAGCATAATGCCTGAAAAACAAAACAAAACAATGAAACACAGTGGTTTAGAACACAGATTTGAAGACAGATAGGGTTATTCTATTTTCAGATCTGTACTTTCTTCATTTAAACCCAAGTTATTTTTAGCCTCAGCTAAAGCGATTTTGCAGTTTAATTTAATCTATTAAGATGTGAACAGCAGCGTAGGTTTGTGTGAATGCGTATCAGCCTTCCTCTGCCGGATCTAAGCGTGCCGATTCTGCGGGTTTTTTTTTTACTTAATAAATTTTGAAATTAAGAGTGGCTGTCCTCACACTGGCTCCTTTCTGCTGATCAAAAGACGTGTATTGAAAAAAATGTTATGTAAGACCAGCCTAGAGTTTTTAAATCAGTCTTATTATTATTATTTTGCTATTTTCTTTACTATTTATGAGAAATTGATATGAATTTTTTATAGGATAGTCAATGAGCCCTAAGACCAGAAATCTTTTCAAAATATATTGAAAAATCAGAAAAAGGTTTTTATGTATCTGTTGTGCTGAACTGGTCCAAGAGTTCTCCACAGCGGCACATTAAAGGGGAACACATGAAAGTCAGTTTACAGATCTCGTGGAACTCTACTGCATATGTAAAAATAGGTTGTATAAAGCCTTTTTGTGGCTCCAGAGGGAGCTGTGTGAATCTGACATCTCAAGTGATGTCAGTTGACTCAGTGTCGGTCGGGCTGAAGACAAAAAGTTTTAAAACCAAAATGTGTGTATGTGGAGATAGAAAGAGGTGAGTTTCCCAGACCTCTGTAGCCTGCTCCTCATCTCTGCTTGAGGCTAGCAACTCGAGGCTAAAGCTTTTACAAGACATCTTGTTGGATGTGAAATTTAAAGTAGCATTTCAAGACATTATAATGTTGTATAAATTTTTATGATCTCTTCTCAGGAAATCAGCTCCGATCCAAGTGAATGTTGAGCCTACAATGTGACTGCTGCTTTTGAATGTGAATTACAGCATATTAAAGTCTACAAGAGGACAGAAAGAAACATCTTTGTTCAGTCTTTGTGGCAGAGAGAACCTTTTATTGTGAAAGAAAGTCACCTTTTGCAGTACGTTACAGGTAAATGTTACTTTATTGACATTGCTGTCAAAGAGTATTTGAGATATGATCAAGGCCAATAACACACACACTTAGCAGAGGATGGTTTTGATCCATCGACCTCTGGGTTATGGGCCCAGCACGCTTCCGCTGCGCCACTCTGCTGTCGGTCACCCCAGATGGGACTTGAACCCACAATCCCTGGCTTAGGAGGCCAGTGCCTTATCCATTAGGCCACTGGGGCTCCAATCTGTTCACATCCAGTCAGTTGTACTACAAAGCAACGATATGAGAAGCACAATCTGCATTGAAATGTCAGCTGACACAACAATGGCCACTGAGGCTGCTACGATTATGCCAGAGTGAGATCTATGAAGAGAGACCCTACCTTTGAGTACTTTCTGAAATCTGCACCAACCAGTTTGGACTTGTAAGTACTTCAGATGTACCTGTTGTACTGCAGGCTATCATGCTATAAAAGACGCTTAGCAGAGGATGGTTTCGATCCATCGACCTCTGGGTTATGGGCCCAGCACGCTTCCGCTGCGCCACTCTGCTGTGTATCACCCAAGATGGGACTCGAAGCCACAATCGCTGGCTTAGGAGGCCAATGCCTTATCCATTAGGCTTCAGTGTTACAACTGATAGAGAGACCCTGAACACAGAAACATGAACTGCAGGGATGAGACATGGCGCAGCAAAGCTTTGAAAACACAGATCATGAGACGAGTGATTCCAAATGAATTCATCAGCCACCACAGTAGTACCTACTGTTAAATCTGTGACTTTGGTAAGAGCTCAGGTGGTAAAATCAGAGTAGACAAAGAAAAAATGGTTAGTAAGATAAACCTTACGGAATAAGTGATATTATATGTATTAACAGGCAGGATATATAGTAACATATATTACTCTGTCTCTCTTTATATTAAAAGCTACTCTTAGTCACTTTTTCTTCAAGTCAAACTCGTACTCACCTTTTCATCCACAGAGAAAGCAGCAGCTCTGGTAAAAGAGCACGATAAGAGTAAAGTAAGACAAAAATGACAAAGTATGACAAATCATCTTCAAATTATTGAATAAGTAATACTATATGGATAAACAGATTTACACAATGGCATGCATTTTTTTTGTTGTCTGTACATTTTATCCTTTTCTAGATCAACCTCTTTCCAAGTCAAAAGCTTGTACTCATCTTTTTAGTCCAGGTAAAAATCAGCAGCTCAGGTGGTAAAAAGGAAGGACAATAAATAAAGGTTAGTGAGGCAGAAACAATCTTTGTGTTGCCAGTTGACAAAACATTACTTTCTCTGTTTTTGTATTAAAGACTATTGTAGATCACTTTTTCTTCAAGTCAGAAGTTCATACTCACTTTTTTTGTCCAGAGTGAATGGTAAGAGCTCAGGTGGCAGAGTAAGAAAGCAATAAATAATGGTTAGTACGACGTATTGATGAATTATTGAATAAGTAAATAATAATAATAAGTAATATGAGGATAAACAGGATCACACAATTACACAAATTACTATCTATGTCTTTATATTAGAGACTATTCTAAGTGACTTTACTCACCTTTTTCACCCTCAGTAAAGAGCCACTCAGGTGGAAGATTTAGAGAACAATAAATAATAGTTATTCACACAAATTTGAATAATTGAATAAGTAACATATGAATTGCTTTCTCTGTCTTTATGTTATAACCTATGCTAAGTCACTTTATTTCCAAGTCAGAACCTTTTACCCACCTTTTTTTGTCCAGGTAAAAATCAGCAGCTCAGGTGGTAGAAAGGAAATACAATAAATAAAGGTTAGTGATTCAGAAACAATCTTTGTGTTGCTAGTTGACAAAACATTACTTTCTCTGTTTTTGTATTAAAGACTATTGTAGATCACTTTTTCTTCAAGTCAGAAGTTCATACTCACTTTTTTTGTCCAGAGTGAATGGCAAGAGCTCAGGTGGCAGAGTAAGAAAGCAATAAATAATGGTTAGTACGACGTATTAATGAACTATTGAATAAGTAAATAATAATAATAAGTAATATGAGGATAAACAGGATCACACAATTACACAAATTACTATCTATGTCTTTATATTAAAGACTATTCTAAGTGACTTTGGTAAGAGCTCAGGTGGTAAAATCAGAGTAGACAAAGAAAAAATGGTTAGTAAGATAAACCTTACGGAATAAGTGATATTATATGTATTAACAGGCAGGATATATAGTAACATATATTACTCTGTCTCTCTTTATATTAAAAGCTATTCTTAGTCACTTTTTCTTCAAGTCAAACTCGTACTCACCTTTTCATTTACATCCACAGAGAAAGCAGCAGCTCTGGTAGAAGAGCACGATAAGAGTAAAGTAAGACAAAAATGACAAAGTATGACAAATCATCTTCAAATTATTGAATAAGTAATACTATATGGATAAACAGATTTACACAATGGCATGTATTTTTTTTGTTGTCTGTACATTTTATCCGTTTCTAGATCAACCTCTTTCTAAGTCAAAAGCTTGTACTCATCTTTTTAGTCCAGGTAAAAATCAGCAGCTCAGGTGGTAAAAAGGAAGGACAATAAATAAAGGTTAGTGAGGCAGAAACAATATTTTTGCAGCTAGTGGACATAATATTACTTTCTCTGTTTTTGTATTAAAGACTATTGTAGATCACTTTTTCTTCAAGTCAGAAGTTCATACTCACTTTTTTTGTCCACAGTGAATGGTAAGAGCTCAGGTGGTAGAGTAAGAAAGCAATAAATAATGGTTAGTACGACATATATTGATGAATTATTGAATAAGTAAATAATCATAATAAGTAATATGAGGACATTCTAAGTGACTTTACTCACCTTTTTCACCATCAGTAAACAGCCTACTTAGGTGGCAGAGCAAGAGAGAGAACAATAAATAATGGTTAGCAAGACAAACAATCTTTGAATCGCTAAGTAAGTGATATTATCAGAATAAACAGGTATGTAGCTAGTTTACAAATTAGCATACCTTACTTTCTTCCTATCGTATTCTATTCTAGGTCACTTTTTCTTAATGAGAAGCTCTTACTTACCTTTTTTGTCATAGTGGACAACAACAGTTCACTAAACAATAAAGTAAGACAAAAATGATTAGTGAGACAAATTATCTTTTTGAATAAGTCATTTTATGTGGCTGAACATTACTTTGTCATTATATCATAGCATATTTTCAGTCATTTTCTTTAAAATTCAGATACTTACCATACTTACCATACTTACCACTTTTGGCCATATGAAGGCTTTTTTAAACCTCTGAAGGAATACATTTAGGTGGCATCCTTTTTGGATCCATAACTAGACTTTAACCAGACTGCGTTTGGGGGGCTTTTTTTGTCACTTGGTTCCCTGAGATTTGCTCAAATTGTATCTTCTGTATTTGTAGGTATCCAGTCAATTGGCAAGCAAAGGTGGTGAGAAAGTGCTTTGTCTTCTCTTTGATTTTGGAGCTTTTTTCCCCAACTTCTTTTCTCTCCCTATGCAGTGCAGTCCTCTTCAGTGTTAACTTTAGTTTTGACCTGGGGAGGACTGGAGACAGCCATATGCTCCCTCCATGACACATGTTTCTACCAGCCAATCCTTTTCTTTTGCCATTGATTAGCTTCACATGGAGGGCATGACATGTGGGTGATTCAAGCTGGCTCCTACTGGTAGGTCTGCAGATTGCATACCTACCAGTCTGCAAACCCACTAGAAGCAGACCTACCAGTAGGAGCCACTAGTACTGTGAGAAGGAAAAATTAATTCATTTTGAATGCACAACCAAGCAAATGGTACCGTGCCCTGCCAAAAGGCCACCTGGGGCATGGACAGCCCTGCCAGACGCAAAGGCTACCTGAGGCAAAGACGGCCCTGCCAGACGCAAAGGCCAGCCCTCAGGACAAAAAAAAGTTTGATCCAGCCACTGTACCAAAATGTGCAAGTACAAAAAAGCCCAAGTGCAAGAGGCTATCTGGGATGTTGACAGCCCTGCCAGATGCAAAGGCTACCTGAGGCAAAGACGGCCCTGCCAGACGCAAAGGCCAGCCCTCAGGACAAAAAAAAGTTTGATCCAGCCACTGTACCAAAATGTCCAAGTACAAAGAAACCCAAGTGCAAGACGCTACCCAGGATGTCACCAGCCCTGCCAGACGCAAGGGCTAGCAGGCAAATCATTGGCTCCGCCAGACACAAAGGACAGTTGTCAGTGGCAAAAAGGATCACTACAGCTATCCTGCCTGATGTTTTGGTTTGGTGAAGTCCTTGATAGCTGTGGTCTGGTAGTGATGAAGGGCAAATGTGGACTCAATGATACTCTGATGTTTCCAGGAGGTTTTGCAGTTCGGTAGTGCATTATAGAGTCAGTCTGAGTTGTTGTCCTCCGACCACCTCGGCCTCTTAGCAGCAGGCTCTTCCAAATCGCTTCTTCCCTGCACCCCCTTATGGACGAGCTGAGACTAGGTGTTGAGGGAGACACAGGGGTCTCTGATAAAGAGCTGTCGCTATCAAAACTGAGCTCCTCAAAAGAATGTTCTGGGGAGAGTGGCCCAATGTCCTCAGCATCAAGTACAGGGATCTCAATCCTTTCCTCATCATCTATACCAACGACATCAATCTCAGAGTCCTCGTCCTCTTCATAGTTCTCTTCGTATTCTTCTTCCCATTGCTCTCCAATCTGCACCAAAAGGGCATCATAAAAATCAGCATCAGGGTCATCTTGATGAAAAGCATGAGAGTTGTTTGGAAAATCATGAGGGAACGCAGGAGCAGCATGAGCAGCATTATGGGGGAAAGCATAAGGATCAGCGAAAGGGAAAGCAGGAGCACCCTGAGGAGCGGCATGAGGGAACGCAGGAGCAGCATGAGCAGCATTATGGGGGAAAGCATAAGGATCAGCGAAAGGAAAGCAGGAGCACCCTGAGGAGCGGCATGAGGGAAAGCAAGAGCAGCATAAGAAATGGCATGAGGGAAAGCGTAAGGATCAGCATAAGGAAAAGCATAAGGATCAGCGAAAGGAAAAGCATGAGGAAAAGCGGGTGCAGCATATGGAGCAGCATGTGGGAAAGCATTGGGGAAAGCAGGAACATCGTAAGTAGCAGCAGGATGATAGGCATAAGCATAAGGAACACGGTTTGGAGCAGCAAAAAGAGCAGCAGAGGGAACAGGATAGGAAAGAGGAACAGCAGGATAATGTTGTTGCCACTCCATCCTAAAGGGCGGTGATGGGAACTGCTGTAGTGGAGGAGATGAAGGTCTGCCATTTTCTTGAGCATTCAAGTCTTCCTGTCTTTCCTCTCCTGGGACGTTCCTATATCCACCATGGTCGCTGTTCAGGCACTCAGCCCTGTTATGGCCATCTTCCCACTCATCCTCTGTATTAGCTCTCCAAAGCATGACCTCAGCCTGTTGAAGTCCATCCTCATGATCCAGCCCAACAACATCTATTTCTTCATCCTCCTCCTGGTCATGAAGAGGCTCAACCTCAGCCTGTTGAAGTCCATCCTCATGATCCAGCCCAACAACATCTATTTCTTCATCCTCCTCCTGGTCATGAAGAGGCTCAACCTCAGCCTGTTGAAATCCATCCTCATCATCCAGCCCAACAACATCTATTTCTTCATCCTCCTCCTGTTCATGAAGAGGCTCAACCTCAGCCTGTTGAAGTCCATCCTCATCATCCAGCCCAACAACATCTATTTCTTCATCCTCCTCCTGGTCATGAAGAGGCTCAACCTCAGCCTGTTGAAGTCCATCCTCATCATCCAGCCCAACGACATCAATTTCTTCATCCTCTTCCTGGTCATCAGGAGGGGCTGGGTCATCAGGAAGCCTTTCAGCATCAGGGTGTTCATTGTTGAAGGGCCAAAAGGAGCCAACTGAGGGGAGAAAGTATAAAAATGTACAATTCAGCATTTTAAAAAAAGGCAGGTGATATTACTAATTTTGAAACCCATATTGAAGGCAGCTAATATGACAGCACAGTTAGGAATGACGGCTAGTTTTACTGTTGTGACAAACATCACTAGAAAAATTAAAACTCCTCTGGATCTGAGAATTTATGGATAGATAAAGCAAGCTGGGGCACTGTTTTAACATATTCATCACCAAATCTTGACTCTTGACTCGACTCAGATAGATAATCAGCAGCTCAATTTGTGTGCTCACATAATTAATGATAATTCACTTTCAAGAGTTATGCACTGCAAGTTGTCATGGCATATTTGACTTCCCAAAGCTAA
>NC_053417.1:7795721-7823754 GCF_016859285.1 Xiphias gladius
GGGACTCTGAGATTGATGTCGTTGGTATAGATGATGAGGATAGGATTGAGATCCCTGTACTTAATGCTGTGGACATTGGGCCACTAGAGATGTCAGATTCACACAGCTCCCTCTGGAGCCACAAAAAGGCTTTATACAACCTATTTTTACATATGCAGTAGAGTTCCACGAGATCTGTAAACTGACTTTCATGTGTTCCCCTTTAATGTGCCGCTGTGGAGAACTCTTGACCTGTGAGATGATGGGAAGGCTGAAGAAGCCGGAGTGACAAGATAATCACTGGATGGTGGGGTAAAGAATTAAACCCAGGGACAGTTAGGCAAACAGATATATGATCTGGACAAGTCACTGTCACCTCCATCGATACCAATTAGACGCAGGTTATCACAAATGAACTTGTTTTGTTTGTTGCACAATTGTTTCCTTTAACTACACAAATATATATTATAGGATGTAGAATCTCTTGTCTTGGAGAGATGTTATATTTGGCCCAAACCAAATATAACACATACATAATTATGTATGTGTAGCTGTCTGGTCTTTCTGAGTCATTTTTACACTCCCTTTTCCAACACTGATAACTGCTAATGATAAGAAACATGCTAACATTTTTCAGATCAAGCATTGGAACAAGGTTTACGTGGGAGAACAGGCACCCGACAAAGAGACAAGTCCATCACTAGTAAATATCATCTGCAGTATATAAGACCAGATATTAGTCCATTTCAACCACTATTTCTAAAGCTTACATTGTGATTAATATATGTAATATTAAGTATGATATCTTAAGTGCTTGAATGATCTGATCAACGTACTTTTACATTTCCCCCACTGGCGATAGAGAAGCTGAGCAACTTTTACCTTTGTCTCCTTTCTTTTGAGTCGGCACACCAAAGAGGGAACAGACCCTTTTCAAAGACTCGTCGTCGTCGTCGTCAATTCTTAATTTAATTCACGGGGGAACATTGAGGGAAAGCCCCTCGTGACCCTCAGACATGTCGTAACAGGGTAAACGCAGCAGCAGTTAATAGGATTATTAGATGCTTGGTTTTGGTTTTGGTGTACCTACACCTGTGTTTACCTTGCTATAATACGTCTGCGAAAAGTGACATGTTGTGAATCTACCACTTCCTTCTTTTGGTGATTCATATTTTTCTGACAGGATTGCTAAGACCTGCATTAGCTGCCTGTTTAAATTGGTAAACATTTAATAAATACAACTGTCAAAGCTGACGGTACTCTGTGTTCACATTGCCAGAATGTCTGATTATGGCAAATGTCAGTACGGACCATTTAAATCAAGTTCTTTTAAGGTTTTTTTAAAGGAATGCTAGAAATCCGACTTTCTAAGGACTTTCCAGTGAAACTTAGTGTTTCCTTCTTTCTTTTATTTCCCCAGATGCACCAGGGATCCAGCTGATGACTGGCACTTTGGAGGAAGAGCTTCTTCATCTGCCACGTTGCAATGGCACTTCTGCTACAGATTCATTGACCTTTTGTGGTATGTTTTGATTTTACTGATCAATACAGTCTATAGTTAGGACTCTGAACTAAAAGACAAAAGTGCAATGTTTGTCCACATATATTATCAGAACTATACGCAGCCCCCAGGGGTCCGGAGAACATTGTGGAAAAAATTCTAAATCTGAATTGGAAAAGAGAAGCTTAAAAACAACAGACCACAACCATCAGCTCAACGGCAGGATTTGTTGCTTTCTCCACCTGTTTCAAAGGTGAAATCATGACCTCATCATGACAGTCGCCCCAACAGACTAGACAGACCCATGGAGATATGCCACTTTTAGTTTTTCACTTCCACCTGGGGGGCTCTGAAGAACCGATTGTGAATAATTGGTTGATATTGTAAACTCACATCTGAATACATTAAATAAAAGTGTTTAAGTATCAGTAGTGGTGTGTACTTGATTTGTAATTAAGTTTCCAACCCCACCTTCGTTGAAACAGTGAAAACCTTGTAGATGTATCAGTTTATTTTGTATTTCTTCAGTATGTTTTCAGTTGAGGATATTTCACAGTAATCTTAAAACTTATATTTTCTGAGAATTTGAAGAAACATTTCTGCTGTTAATCAGTACAGTCGTTAAAATATAAAATGTTATATTTCATTTAAGGTTTGCACTGTAATTCTACAAAAACGGAATCAGTAAATGTTGTATTTAGATTGTACTTCTACAGGTTTTTACCATTACTTTACATATTTAAACTTTAAATCTAAACACAAACACCGCCAGTTTAAAGTTTAAGATGATTTTAATTTGTTTTATACAGCTTAGAAAAGTTTTATTTTGTCTTCCAAAATAATAAAACACCTTCAACGTGTTAACACTTCATTTAAGCTGTTTGTTCAAATTTTGGGCAGAATTTGTAACTGGGTTGGACTTGACTTAGGATTTCAGCAGTGACTTCATGTCTAAGACTTGAGGCTTAGCTGTGACTTGCAAAATAACTTGAACACCTGTCCCTGACTGTGTGACTTGCACAGCTTGAGATGTTTGAATTTGACTCCCCTGACAGAGAAGTCTGCTTCCAGTTCCACACGTCAGAGGCAACACACATTTACCGGTCAGAGTTGAGGAAATGTCTACTGAGCTCAGTAGTGACAGGACACTTGAGAATCACTTAAGCCTCTTTCCTCTCATCTTTGAACACCCTGCTCTGTTCAAGCAGATGTTTTGTCTTTTTCTGAATAACGGTTTCACAGTCGGCATTCGGCCGTTTTATCAACACACAATGTCCGTCATCCGAAATACGTGACATGACCATCACTTTTGTGTACTTACCCACATCTGAGCTATTTAATAACAAGTACAGCTGAAATGTTTTCAGTGCAGCACGGTTTTATTATACCACTTCATATCATAGCAGAAGTTACAGTATCTCAGGGCACTGTTCACACAGAGCAGGTCTAGACCGTCTTCTTTACAATATTTACAATATTTATTTTTTTCCCCCTCGACCGGTTGGGTAGAGGGGAGAAAAGGGGGGATAGAGGGGGGAGAGAAAGGGGGGTAGAGGGGGGGAAGAAAGGGGGGTAGAGAGGGAAGAAGAGGGGAGAGAAAAAGGGAGGGATGGGGGAGAAAGAAGGTAGAGAGGGGAGAAAAAGGGGAAGAAGCAGGGGGGGAGAAAAAGGGAGGGATGGGGGGTGAAGAAGGTAGATAGGGAGAAAGGGGGTTAGAGGGAGAGGAGAAAGGGGGTACAGAGGGGAGAAAAAGGAGCAGGAGGAAAGAGACCACAGCACAATACAAGTTGACAATACAGAAGACTAATAACAAGAGTCTCAGCAGAGGGTCTCGAGGATCCAATCCATTCAGAAGATGGATTTTTTGAGGATGCGGTTTCTGGACATGCAGTAACCGTCGATCTGCTCCGACAAACGGCTACAGCATCTGTCCTTGGAGGCCAACTGCTCTCTGTAGCGCTCTCTGAGCCTGGAGGCCTCCCTCATCCTCTCCATCCGATCCTGCTTCTTGTCAGAGCTGAGGCCAGACTTCAGGCTCTTCTGCAGCCACGTCAGGAGCTTGGAGGATTTCGATGTTGCTTCTTTTTCAAAGAACAAAGAGGTGCAGAGCATAGAAAAACATGAAGCCCTGAATAGGTAGAAAAAATGCTATTTGAGAAGTGGATACAAATGAGATACATACTTTTAGACTTCAGGCTTGCGTTTTCAGCAGTGGGGCAGCGGGTGGAGTCGGTTGGGCGGAAGTCCTCCTGGAGAGTCTCACAGTCGGTTTTTTCCTGTCCAACCCAGTTGTTGATCAGAGTTTCTGTTCTACTCTGCTCATGACTCTTCCCCGCAGACGCCAGGCACTTAAAGGTGACCTTAAGCTCGGCCTCTTCACGCCTCCTCTGCTGCTCTTCCTCCAGATCACCGATGGTGTATCTGGGCCTTGTGAGGAGATACTTCTGTACCGCCATCACCTGGTTGCACTGAAGCCTCTCTTTCAGCAGATGTTGCATCTCCAGGGCCATTTGCTCATTGGCCCTCTTCTCCTCCTCAGCTCTCTGTTCGGCCTCTTGCATCTTCCTCTCCTCCTCAGCTCTTTCTTTCTGCATTTTCAGTCTTTCAGCTTCTCTTTCTCTTTCCTCATTTTCTCTTCTCCGCCTCTGAAGCTCTTCCAGATCTTCTCTTTGTCTGCGCTCCATCTCCATTTCCCTCAGCTCTCTAAACATTTCCTTTCGGAGCGCTATCTTCCTCTGCTCTCTGGTCAGATCCCTGGTGCTCTTAACAATCTCCATTTCAGCATGGAGTTGACTTTGGTGACGTGACATCGTGTCCTCGTGCACTTGAGCAGGTTGGTCTTCTCTGACTTTGTGTCTGGATGAAACTGATCCATCAATTGTTCCATCAATTCCATGATTACATCACAGGTCAGATTCCAGAATGTTCAAAGCAGCAGAATCTGAGATATTCTGGCTTCCAGTCCCCAGAATGGGTTAAGCTCCAAAAACACTGGAAACTACATTTCCCATAGTAAAACTCCCCACACCTCTAGTGCGTAAAACAGAATATGTTAAAATTTTGTAGTTGCCGAGCCAAACGCAACTCACCATGCGTTGTTCATGTCTACAGCTGTTTTATTTTTAAGGCCTCTCCACAAGATAACGATCCATCGTGCTATTAGCTAAAAACTTTACTGTGGCTACCACGAAGGCCAAAGACCAAACATATCAGCCATCTTGCTTTAAGGAAGCATTTGTTGAGTCAAACATGGTGAACAGTTAAGCAATCTGTTTTGTTTTTGTTTGATAGACTTGAATTGAAGCTCTGCACCTCGCTGCACCCCATTTACATCAGTGAGAGTGACTAGATAATAAAAAACTCTGAATATAACACAATACAGTTCAACATCTCCACATATTATAATCCCAAAAATGTCTCTTAGGCTGAATGAACACATCTCCAAAACTGTTTCAACGAAAGCAAACATGATAAACTTCACCAAGGTTATAACATTGTATTAGACTGATTTAGTTTTGCTCAGTGTAGCTAATAAACTGCTAACTGAGTGTATATTTTTCATCTAATACACAGTTTAGGCCACATCCAAACACTTTTTGCCATAAGAGTATTATAGTTATTCCTTCAGATGACAATAATTAATATATTATCATAAAAATTATTTGCTATCCTGGGATGACAAGACAATTAAGGATTAAAATAGTAATTGTCCACGGCTGCTCTCACCTTCTGCCAAAAGCCCATGATTCATTGCTACTTGTTGAAGAGTACATTAACTAAACTACAGAGAGTAGGGTTGTCAGATAATTACATGTTCCAGGTGTACAGTATAAAATCATTCCATGTTTCTACGACTGGGCGTCCGTTTGCCAGATATTAAAAATACCTTTGTTTCTAGGTAGGAAACCCAACCCACAGAAATGGGAAAGAGAAGGAATTGGCAAAGGTTGATTTTTTTTTTGCAAAGGATTCAGAAAATCTTGAGAGAATTATTCCTACTAGCGTATATCTAATAAACTCTCTGAGCGGCTGCTCAGCCAGTGGGTTTTAAACTCTGGGTTGTGACATGCTGAGTCAAAGATCAGCTCTCCCGATCAGGGAGACAAACCGAATCAAGAGGACAAACCAAACAACACTTGCTGCATCATTTATGCCGTTTCAACTCACCACAGCTAACAAGCCGCTTTTGTCGCTGGCTTTGAGCAAATGCTGTGAAAGGAAAAAAGCTTCAGGAATAACTGCAAATGTTCCACTTTCAGATACAAATGGAAAGGCCACAGCTTTAAAATCTGTAAGAAAAAGTCAAAATAGCAGCGTGTTTGTGCTCCTACTCACTCAACCTACTCAGTCAACCTTAAACTACAGAAGTGGTTTTCCGTTTCCACAATCGCTGCAGTGGCCTGTTATCTTAGCTGAAATTTAAAAAGCTTTTAAAAAGTCTTCATTTGAGGCTGATGAAAACTGCTGACGCTCTGATGTTCAAACAAATTCTTGTCTTCACTGTGCTCTGCTCACATTGTTTGTGTCTCCGTGTCGTCTTCATTGAGCAGCAGTGTTAATGGTGAGTGTTTCCCTTCACTGATGAATCTCTCTCTCTCTCTCTCTGTTTGTCAGAGTTTGGTGTGTGTGTGCTGACCTCCCGGTCTAACAGGAGTAAAGATGAGCATTAGCAGTGATCAGGTCAGCTTCCTGGTCTACAGATACCTACAGGAGTCAGGTATCCTCTCAAGTCCTTATATTCATCATGTCTGCATTTTTCTGCTCTGCTTTAGGACCTAACTACGACTGCATTAGAGAACCCACTGTCAAAGGGTAATTAACATACTGGTAATTCACTTTTATTAGTGGTTTGCTTTGCTGCCAACCTGCTTTCACACTCAGTGTGATTTGTATCTTAATGTGTCTTTTTACTGTGTTTTACTTAACAATTATATTAGTCATTAAGTAAATGATGTTTTGGTTTGATGTGGAAACAGTCACACACAATTCGAAATTAGGGACGGTCTAATTTAAAAGCCTTTGAGTCAATGCTCCTGCAACACAGATCGGATCTATGGAAAACTTTGCCAAAAGCGTCAGCATAAATTCTTTAGTAATGAATTTTTTCTTCTTTCATCAGCACAATTGATTAGAAGTCTACTAACAAAGAAACAGGAATAGAAAATAACTGAAAAGTAAGAAGAATCAGTAAAAGATAAATATGAGCAAGAACATGATTTTGATATTTTTATTAGAAAATCTAAATCAGTGTATTATCCTTTTTCTGATTTCCAATGTTCAGAAAAATACTTTGAGTTTGGTTGAACGCTTAACATTCCCATCATCCTCAGTTGTGGTTTGTGTTTAGTGCGAATTAGCAAATGTTAGCGAACTGACATGCTAAATAGTGAACATGGTAAACATCATACCTGCTAAACAGCAGCTTGTTAGCATGGTCATTGTGAGTCAGTCTCACAGAGCAGCCAGCATGGCTGTACATTGCTTGATCCTTTTGACTATAACCTTATATAGGCAATAGGTGCCATTGGTGCTGTAGGATTCAAACCTAGCTCAGATGTGGAAGCTTGCACATCTGCCAGTTCAACCAGTCTACAGCGCTGCTAAAGGAGGTATTTGGGTTGAGTGTGAAAGTTAATTCTTGACCTTAGAAACAGTACTTTGACCAAACAATCTTAACTTAAAGTGTTAAGAGTCCAACTATGTTCCATGAAAACAATATTGTAATGGTGGACTACTACTCCAAATGCACTTGTAAATCATAACGAATAAAAAAAATTGATTAAAATACCTAATGATGTGTTATTTTTTTCTCTCCGTTCCAATGGATGGAGAATCTGAATGCAAGAAGCCACCTAATAGTAAAAATGATAATAAATAGTCTTATTTTAAAAAATCTAATCAGAGCAGTTAGAATAAATCCAAACAATTTCCCTTCTGGTTACATTAAAATCAGCTGATCCAATGGATGGACTTGTTTGTTTTCTTTAAATCCTGAGTAAAAGCCATAAATCTTTCATATGATATTTTGACATGTATAGGTAATGTAACACGTTTATTTTAAACACAATTTAAACACAAATTATGTAATTTAACAGTGTAATTAATCGTTTGAAATGTGCCTTATGCTTCCTCCTTGCCTAATGGTTGGCCATGCTTGCTGAGTGTGTGGCTCTACTGCAGTCCACTTCTGATGATGTGGAACACTGTAATTGGCTAACAGACATCCATTCAAATACGTGTGTACATTTGGGTGGAGTCAGATGACAGTACTCACATATCTAGACATCGCAGAAAAGTTATGTCCATTGGAATGATCGGGGATCTGAACAGGTTAAGGTCCACTTACTAGTTTTTTCTGGGGCTTTCAACAGCACTTGTCATTGCTCAACCGGTCAATTTCCATCCACCAATGAAGACTGTGAGATGTAGTTGGAAACTTCAGGTAGGATTATTTTGTCAAACAACTGAGTTGTGGTGAGTCTTCCCCACATGGACGTTACTGTTTCATCTTCCTTAAGTCTAGTCTACTGTGCTAATCACTTGAGTAAACACAGACTGGTTTAGATTACATCTTGAAACTCCAGCAGGTGGAGGGGATGTTTTCCAAAACAGACAACAGGGTGGAAAGTGAATTTTTAAAGCCAGTACGTTCAGTAGCTAACCAAATAACAGTTGAGTCATTGGTATTGATCCGTAACCCTTTCAACCCTCGCAGATCACCTTACAAGTTCACCTTATCCATAAAACCCCCTTAACCCCACCTGCTCCAAAATGCAAATAGTCCCCAACTGATCTAACAACATATTTCATATTTTGATTCGTCAGGTGCGTTTTGTATTGTTATCGATAGATCCTACCAAAAATGTGTATCCTTGGGAATTCTAATTTGCAATCACAGTATATACAATAAACATATACAACATAACTAACGTAGGATTTAAAAGTTTAAAACCACCCTCTGCATACATGCACACATGAGGATTAATAAATAAATTTGGATTTATAGAGAACTTCACAAATTTCTAAGGGAAGAAAAACAGTTGAAAACTCAGTTAACATGGAGCCTGTTATCACACAGGTTTATCTACAACTCCACATAAAAATTCAGTGGAAAAGTGTAATGATAAGTAGTTTTGTTTCAAGCACCGTGAAAACTGCAAAATAAGCACAAAATTACTGCTCCTTTATGAAGTTGTAAACACAGTTGCAAACATATCCTCCAATGTTACAGTGCAACACTGCATTTACATACTTTTACACTACACAATAAATGATGCATTAAGGTATTTCAAATAACAAAACACATGCACATAGAAAATAATTCATGAATAAAAAAATGACTTTGGTGCTTTTTAATCTGCATATGCAAATATCTAGTAACAGAAACTAAACAAAATAACTTTCAATAACACTGCCAGAAAATATTTTACAGAGTTTCTTTACAGCTTATACATAAACAAATACCACACACGTGGTACATGCGCTCACCACGGGCGCCAACTCTGGGGAAACTTCACAGGCCTTTGCTGTTTTCACACGGAGCGCTGCTAGCTTGATTGACACACGTGCTCTCTGAGCTAAACACAGCACATAGATGCGGACAGAGTAAGACACAGGAAGTTTAACAGCAGCTCAGAAAAATGTTAACATATTAAAAATGTTTACATGTTAACATGAACAATATGTTCACGTGTTATTCACTCCTTGATACAACGCAGTGTTAAGGGGTGAATAGCATCAAAATTAGACAACATATTAAGATGATTTAGCTATGCAGGTTCCCGGGCACACGGCTCTGATAACCTCGGTGACAGACCGTGAATGAATCAACATAGCCATAGCTTTATTACCTCCGCCGAGGAGGTTATGCTTTCACCCGTCTCTGTTTGCACTTTTTCTCCAAGTCAAAAGCTTGTAATCAACTTTTTTTTTCACATTACGTGAATTTCAGTGGCTCAGTTGGCAGCGCGTCCTTCGTTCATTTCAGGGCTGTTGTGTTTTTTGGTCGGTGACTCCTCTTGTCTCCATGAAGGCCACTGAACCTCAAGCCAGCAAGGCACGTGGGCCAGCTGGAAGTTTTTACTCATCTGAAATACCTCAAGTGGCTTCTATCAATGCAAAGGAGCAGTCACCAGATCCTACTTTTTCCAAATGGAGTCACTGTCATCATACTATCTTGGCCTCCTGGCAGTAACCTCCCAGTATCTCTCACAGCTCCTTTTCGTGGAGGAAGTTGAGGGAGTTTTCCTCTCATTCTCATTCTCAATCAGCCTTGTTGGGTTGAGGGGAGGGAAATTGGGGAGAGGAGAAAAAGAGGAGGGAGAGGGGGAGAGAGAAGAGAGAGAGACCCGGAACTGTTAGCTAAAAAGCTGAAAATTGACATCAATTAGAGCGATAAGAAAGACGAGGTGATCTATGTCCTTACATCTCGGAACAGCGTTGTGTCCCATTAAGGTTTCGATCTTGCTTGTTTGCATTCACCTTTTACTTCACTGCCCTCTTGTGGCCGCAGTAGCCTATTGTCTCTGGAAGATAGGTTGATTACCATCCGTTGCATCTATTGTTAATTTCGTGGGCGCGGCCATGTCCCAAGGACAAAGGCAGGGGTTTGTCAAGGGAGAGAACGGCGTTTTTTTGGACATCTGCACATGATGATTGTGGATAATCTTGGGATTTTTGGCGGGTAACTAGGCCAGGGAAGAGTAAACAGTTGAAGTGCGGTAAAGTTACTTGCTTGAAGAAACGGGGCTTCTGTCATTCACCGCTGGCTGTCAGATTAGGTAACAGCTCAGAGGAATAAAGCGGTTATTTAACTAGTTAGTAATCTCGAATTTTCTTTTGGAACTTTGTCTAGTTATGTGATGTGTCAGCTAGCATTAGTTATTGAACATAAAATGAACATAAAACCATCCTAGTAGTAGTGCTACCGAGTTAGCTAGCTACCTCAATCATTCCAAATGCAAGCCAGATGGCAAACAAACTTAATGCAAGCTAATGGTAGCTAATATTATTTAGCGATAAAGCATTGTCAGAGCTAGATAGCAAGTTAGAGTCTGAGTGCCTTGCTCTTTTCATCGCTTGCACCTTTAGTTTACAATGTTTCTTTTCTCAGCAAACTGCTAATCAGTAGTCTAGTAGTCTTTAACAGACCAATGATGGCTAGCTTGATAGTACCAGTATGTGCTAGGGTTAGTGATAGTTTTCTCAACTTAGCCAGTGAGTTTGACCTTGCTCAACATTCTCACTGTTCTTTTTGTTATGCAAGATACGAGGAAATGCACAAAGGGAAAAGAGGCAGAAGAAGACTGACTCCTTTTTCATGTCAAGCTGTCGTGTAAGAGGAGTTACACTGACATGGGCTTGCTTCGTCTTTGCTTTAGAAGGAAAAAGAAAGCTAGCTTGCAATCTATGACTGAAATCATTCAGTGTTATAGCAGTACATTAATTTTGTCCTTGCATTAATGCTATTTAGGCGTTCAAATATGTAAATTAAAGCTATATGTTTGAGCTTAAAACCTATTTTAAAAAATGCGTTGCACAGATGAGCAGTCAAATGAAATTCGTTTTAAGGTTTGCCCTCATTTTATCAGAATCAGAATCAGATATACTTTATTGATGCCTGAGGGGGAATTGTGTTTGTTACAGTTGCTCCAGCATAGAGAAGTTCTAAGAAAAATAGAAATAGAGAATAAGGAAGTATGTAAAAATATTCATTTTTTACTACAACAGTACCTATGGAAATAGAAAATAAGAAATAAAAATCATTCTACCCTCTGTATCTTGGTGTGAATAATATTTGAATAATATACAGCAGTTGCATAATTGCCCAGGGTATTGCATAGAAAAATTTGAAGTTTGAATTGTTGCACGAATTATTGTGCTGTCAAGTCAGTTTTTTTTTTTTTTTACCTTAAAAGGTGTTTCTGAGGAAGTAGGGTCCAGGAGTCGGGAGGACAAACGAGCAGGGAGAAGAACAAGAGAACACAAGAGAGGGAGAAGGTGTGGGCAGAGGAGAAGGAGATGATGAGGGTGAAGGTGGGGGAAGTAGTTTGCAGGCATCAGAGGTGTTGGACACGTCTGCTGTGGCAGTCTCCAACTGGATGGCATTCATTTTGATTTGGCATATTGTGGATACTGGAATGGGGGCTGAAGATGGGGGTTTGCGATGGTTATGTCCCCTTGTTCCGTAGAACCCCCACAGTTTTAAAATCGCTGCTCCTCCCTTGCCATAGAGTGAAGCCACAGTGGCAAACTAATTTCAAAGGCAAAGTAGTGTTAATGTTTACTTGCTTATGTTGTAATGTTAGCAGTTTTGGTGAGTGGTGAAATTGCTACCACCTTCTTCTGTTTAAGCCAGTTATGACACAAATCTGAAAATGGTCATTGAAAACTTATAAAGTAGCCTAACCTACATTTGTGATCCCATGGGCGTGTGTGTGTGTGTGCGAGTGTGTGAGTGAGTGAGTGAGTGAGTGAGAGAGAAAACTGGTATGCTCTAAAACTAGACAGGAATCTTAGTTTTTGTGTTTCTGTCCCTGCCTATCCCACCCTTGTTAGCTGGATATGGTCAGATGTGACCCATTTCATATTAACACCTTGTTTTACCATTCAAAATGTGGACTTCCAAAAACGTTGTACATACGTTTAGACAACTTGGGCTAATCCTGTCCTTGATTAATTGTTATAATTAATTAATGAATACCAAGCAATACGCCTAAGTTGGAAAGAATTGCAATGAGTCATAATTGATGTAAAGTTCATTTATTTATACACATAATGTATACATTTACTGATTCTTCTTTTTCTAATTCCAGATTCATGCTCATGAAGGCAAGGTGATGATTGACAGAGCAGAAAGTAAGTTAAAAAAAATGGGGAAAAAAACAAACCTCAGACGTTCCTCAGAGGAAGAATGTGGAGATGTAATGTTTAACAAAACGAAAGATGTGAATGTTTTCTAGGTGTTTCTTCTAATATCCTGTAAATCATACTCTTTGCCCCATATTTTAAAAATTCCTGGTGAGTTCAAGAGATTGAATGACACTGCTCTTATCAAAGCTACCATCTTCATCTCTTACCTGGTGTTCCTGAACTAGTTGAGAAATTAGTAGAACAAAGGAATTTGATAGACAGGAATTATTCTGCCTCTGTCCAGTCAGCCTCTGGCGAGACCCAGAAGTACCTGGTGAGTTGCTGTGATGCATTCACTTCAGGCCTTCATTCAGCCTTACAGGTGTTACCCTTTTTCCTCTTCTCACACACATCTAACACACATATTGACACATGATAGATTACAGCAGGGCTGTGGTCGCCCAAAGAAAATGTTGGTCGGCTGAAATCGTGGCTACTCTTCGACCATTCGATGGAAAAAAAAAACTGTGCGTTATCTCTAGATGAACATTAATCGTCCACCGTGCACTCTACCTGGTAGTCTTATTAGCCGAAATGAATTCTAAACACGAAAAGCTAGTATTTGCAGCATAAAGTATTAAGATATGCCAATTTTGCTATGTTAACCCTCAAAGCCTCAAGCGTTAAACATGAAAGTTGACAGAGCATCCTAACGCAGACTAGTTAGCCTACCGTTTTTAGATGATATGTCATGTTGGTTGTTGAGCTGTGATATGCAAACTGCTGTTTGCGCAGTTTACACTTGACTTTTTTGGTCATTTGTTTTAGCAAAATGAATTGAAAGTCCCTGCATCTGTAAAGTGACTGTAGCACAACTACAATAGGCAACACATTTGGTTATTGAGGAGTACTGTTGTATTTATTAGACCAGGAAAAATCATATATGAAAGGTATGGTGGGCCGTTACTGATTTGCTAACAGTATGGAAATGATCTATGAATGAAAAGCATATCCAATAGTCCCATCTAACAGCTCTGAAATATAAGTGACAATATTTTTCATTGTGTCCAACTGTACTTCACACAGCACAGGACCCACAGCAGCTTATTCAATAATTCATTAATACGTCGTACTAACCATTATTTATTGCTTTCTTACTCTGCCACCTGAGCTCTTACCATTCACTATGGACAAAAAAAGTGAGTATGAACTTCTGACTTGAAGAAAAAGTGATCTAAAGTAATGTTATGTCAACTAGCTGCAAAAGCAAAAGATTGTTTCAAAAAAGTGAGTATGAACTTCTGACTTGAAGAAGTGATCTAAAGTAATGTTTAATACAAAAGCAATGAATGTAATATTATGTCCTCTAGCTGCAAAAAGATTGTTTCTGCCTCACTAACCATTATTTATTGTCCTTCCTTTTTACCACCTGAGCTGCTGATTTTTACCTGGACTAAAAAGATGAGTACAAGCTTTTGACTTGGAAAGAGGTTGATCTAGAAAAGGCTCAAATGTACAGACAAAGAAAAAATGCATGCCATTGTGTAAATCTGTTTATCCATATAGTATTACTTATTCAATAATTTGAAGATGATTTGTCATACTTTGTCATTTTTATCTTACTTTACTCTTATCTTGCTCTTCTACCAGAGCTGCTGCTTTCTCTGTGGATGAAAAGGTGAGTACGAGTTTGACTTGAAGAAAAAGTGACTAAGAATAGCTTTTAATATAAAGAGAGACAGAGTAATATATGTTACTATATATCCTGCCTGTTAATACATATAATATCACTTATTCCGTAAGGTTTATCTTACTAACCATTTTTCTTTGTCTACTCTGATTTTACCACCTGAGCTCTTACCAAAGTCACAGATTTAACAGTAGGTACTACTGTGGTGGCTGATGAATTCATTTGGAATCACTCGTCTCATGATCTGTGTTTTCAAAGCTTTGCTGCACCATGTCTCATCCCTGCAGTTCATGTTTCTGTGTTCAGGGTCTCTCTATCAGTTGTAACACTGAAGCCTAATGGATAAGGCACTGGCCTCCTAAGCCAAGTATTGTCGGTTCGAGTCCCATCTGGGGTGACTGACAGCAGAGTGGCGCAGCGGAAGCGTGCTGGGCCCATAACCCAGAAGTCGATGGATCGAAACCATCCTCTGCTAAGTGTGTGTGTTGTTGGCAGCTGGGTGGCCTTGCTCATATCTCAAACACTCCTTGACAGCAGTGTCAATAAAGTAACATTTACCTGTAACGTACTGCAAAAGGTGACTTTCTTTCACAATAAAAGGTGTTGTTCTCTCTGCCACAAAGACTGAACAAAGATGTTTCTTTCCGTCCTCTTGTAGACTTTAATATGCTGTAATTCACATTCAAAAGCAGCAGTCACATTGTAGGCTCAACATTCACTTGGATCGGAGCTGATTTCCTGAGGGAAAGAGATCATAAAAATTTATACAAACATTATAATGTCTTGAAATGCTACTTTAAAATTCACATCCAACAAGATGTCTTGTAAAAGCTTTAGCCTCGAGTTGCTAGCCTCAAGCAGAGATGAGGAGCAGGCTACAGAGGTCTGGTAAACTCACCTCTTTCTATCTCCACATACACACATTTTTGTTTTAAACCTTTTTGTCTTCAGCCCAACCGACACTGAGTCAACTGACATCACTTGAGATGTCAGATTCACACAGCTCCCTCTGGAGCCACAAAAAGGCTTTATACAACCTATTTTTACATATGCAGTAGAGTTCCACGAGATCTGTAAACTGACTTTCATCTGTTCCCCTTTAATGTGCCGCTGTGGAGAACTCTTGGACCAGTTCAGCACAAAAGATACATAGAAACCTTTTTCTGATTTTTGAATATATTTTGAAAAGATTTCTGGTCTTAGGGCTCATTGACTATCCTATAAAAAAATTCAAATCAATTTCTCATAAATAGTAAAGAAAATAGCAAAATAATAATAATAATAAGGCTGATTTAAAAACTCTAGGCTGGTCTTACATAACATTTTGTTCAATACACGTCTTTTGATCAGCAGAAAGGAGCCAGTTTGAGGACAGCCACTCTTAATTTCAAAATTTATTAAGTAAAAAAAAACTAAAACCCGCAGAGTCGGCAAGCTTAGATCCGGCAGAGGAAGGCTGATACGCATTCACTCAAACCTACGCTGCTGTTCACATCATAATAGATTAAATTCAACTGCAAAATCGCTTTAGCTGAGGCTAAAAAAAACTTGGGTTTAAATGAAGAAAGTACAGATCTGAAAATAGAATAACCCACTCTGTCTTCAAATCTGTGTTCTAAACCACTGTGTTTCATTGTTTTGTTTTTCAGGCATTATGCTATATACCTAAGAATATGCTCATTTTTCATACAGAACTTTAGATCTTCAGCATCTACAGCTAACCACCATACTATAGTGTCAAATGAGACCTCATCATAGATTTCTATCCTTTAAACAGGTCATGAAGGCTTTTCCATTTGTTGCCCTAAACATACAGTATCTTATGAAAGCCCACTTCCACCAAGAGAAGAAAAAAAAAAACATAACAAGATAGGAATTATAAAAATCAAAAAATACTCATGGTAAGTCAAAATTTGGAATTACTAAGTGAAGACTGTGAAGTACTAAGTCAAAATCATTGCTCTATTATCTCATATATGACTTACTGTGTCATAATTTAGTACATCATAATTCTGACATAAAGTCAAAATTTTGACTAGGTATCCAATACTTTTGACTCTTACCATTTCAAAATTTTGATTCACTACATGTATTTTTATCTTCATCATGCATAACTTTTCATAAATGTTTTTCCTAGAAGATAGGGCTTCCATCGTTTCATAGGTAAGTTATGTATGGCATGTAAATTATTGATGTAAATTCCTGCTATGGATGACAGAGACATTATAGTTGGTGGTCAGTGTGTGAGGTGACAGGCGTCTTTGTAGGAGAGAAAAAGAAAAGAGCACCACCTGCAGAAACTCAAACTTCACCCAAATTAAATTGCAGGTAAAGAAGGCACAGTACCGCCCACGCTGACGATCTCTGGGGAAGTTTAGTGCAGAACCACCACACTAACGACTGCCTTGCATAAGAAAAGTTGCCAAAAGAAGAGTATTAAAGTGATAGTCATTCTTTTATTACATGGTTTTGGTGATTTTAATTTAGCCCAAGTGAAACTGGAGATGTATGTAAACGTCACATTCAAGCCAGTTCTCTGTCCTCACCTTGCAAAGCGCCGCCATGGCCACAGAGTCCATGAAGCTGACTGAGCTGAGATCAAGAACCAAGCAACGAGTGTGTGTCGGTGCCTGGGTTGAGGAGGAGGAAGAAGAGGGAGCAGTGTGGACTGGAGCTGGGTTGTCCTTGTGACAATGACTTACTATCGGGATGCAGTGAGGGGGAAAACGTAAGGAGGAAAATTAGTTGAGAACTTCCAGCTGCCATGTAACACGTGGTCTAATGGGCAAATTTCTTCAAATATCTTTATGAGATTTTTCTAGCCAGAGGGATCAAAGCTCAAAGGCACGCACAAACACATGCCAGGCGCATAGACACACCTTTAATATTGCCTAGTCAGGTGATGGCACTGAAGCTCTTAAAGTAATGTCCACGTATTGATGGACTTCATGTGGAAGGAATGCACCTGCACTCGACATGTACTGAAAACGTGGGACTGCTGCTCATCTGGATTCGTTTATTTTTCTAATTACAATTATACCCTCATCATTCAATCTTCTAATATTTCGCTCAAAATCATTCACTGATGCTCATCACTCACTCCTCTCTTTTTTCCTACAGCTTTCCAGTCATTTTCATTTCACCCTGTTTGTTTTTGTGGTTGTTGTTTGTGTGTGTGTGTGTGTGTGTGTGTGTGTGTGTGTGTGTGTGTGTGTGTGTGTGTGTGTGTGTGTGTGTGTGTGTGTGTGTGTGTGGGCACCTCTCAGTGAGTACACTGGACGGGAACAGGAGAGTATAGTCAGCCCAGGAACTCGCTTTGCCTGTTAAACAACAGAGATAAACAAAGTCAATTCCAAATCATTTCTAAAATCCTTTTAATGCCAACTTTGATGGTGACGTGCTTTTCCATCATGTGAAAAAAACTGACACTTATTTAGATAGACGCTGGTCCTGCACTTTGGCACGCATCAAATGCTTGTGGTGTTGACGTGCATTTGCATTGCAGATGCTGTGCTCCAGCAGAAATCGGGGTGTGTTACATGTGCATATAAAAGACGAGCTGTGGAGGATTCATTTCTGACCATGTTTCACACTGATGGCATTTTAGATATACTAGTCCACAGCCTGTTGTCAGCTAAGATCATCAGGAGTCTAGGAAACTCAGTGTGATTTATCTCTAAATTAGACAGACAGACTTTGGTCTTTGGACTTTTCCCTGCATAGATTATCTGTAGTGTTTGGCCACTGTCCTATTTTTCCCTCCCACACCACCCAATATTAGTATAGAAGTATTGTAAAGTAGTGTAATAGTAGTACTAGTACAGGAGTATATTAGAGCTTGCACCTGTTCTCGAGGATAGGCCCTAATGTGACACTGACACTTGATGGAATAAGATGTTTAATATTCTGAGTGACGTCTTTGAATTTCAGTTACAGCTGCATGTCTGACTTTAGGTGGTATGAAATATTTAAGTCTTTTAAAAAGTTTGTGACTCAGTTGCAGATAAATATTAGGAGAAGGGGTTCGAGGAAGGAGACAGTAGAGTTTCACAGTGAGGAGTCAGGTAAATAAAGAACCAACAGCCAAGGATTTATTTTTGTTTTAATGACCATATGTGAGAGCTGAAGGTTTTGTGACAAAGCTGCAGTCTTTCCAGTTTGACTTCAAAGGTTCAACAAAGCGAGTAACAACAAAAAATGGAATAAAAGAGCATTTTGCTTATTCCTTTATTGCTGAAAGTTAGACTCAAGACGTATGATTAGCTTAGTTTAGCATTAAGACTGGAAGCAGGGGGAAACTATCCTGACTCATTTCAAAGTTTTAAAAATCTGCCTAGCAGTCCATCTAAAGCTCATTGAATACGGCATCATATCTCAGCTGTTAAATCTGTGTAAAAACAGAAATGTAAAAATGATGAGGTTACGTGGGGTAACTATATCATGGCTAAGCAGAGTGACTTCCTGAACTTTTGTCATCACCGTGAGGTTGACGGGCAAACAGCGAAGATGTAACTTTTCATTTTTTCATTTCTATTGGTGTAACGTTTAAAAAAAGCTAATGAACACAGAAGAGGAACTGCACAACAAAGGCAGATAGAAACATAATGACTATAAGCGCTAAGCGCTGTTTGGTTGGATTACGTTTTTGTGATTCATGTAATTTTATAATTATGTTAGGAAATTAGGCCTCAACATTACTCAACTTACCGTGAATACCACCACACTTTAAGCAAACAGTTTGAGGTTTTTCGAAAGCTCATTGTTGTGAGAGGTGTGAGACAGTTTGAGTTTACCTCAGCATAGAGCCCCATATCTCTGCAACAGTCTGTACCAGGAACACGACCCAAAACAACAGTGGAGGATCTGAAAGATGAGGATGAGATGAAAGGGGGGGGGGTATTAATGATAGTGCAAATCTGTTAGATGTTAGATCAATTGTGTCACAGTCACGGCACTTTGTTCAATTGTGTCTCAAAATTAGGACAAGTTTTCCCTTGAGCCCCTTTCCTGCCTCAAATTCTGTTATTCGCTAACTAAACTTGAATTTTTCCACCTGTTTTATATCATTTACTGTTGTGAGAAAAAAAAAGCTTGCCCTCAAGCACAATGGCCTCCTCATGATTTGCGCTATAAAGCGACATAAAAGCAGTTCAACAGTGATGTTAAAGTTGTTGTGTAATGCTTACGCTACTCCTGCTTTCCCTTATGCTGATGCTTACGCTACTCCTGCTTTCCCTTATGCTGATGCTTACGCTACTCCTGCTTTCCCTTATGCTGATGCTTACGCTACTCCTGCTTTCCCTTATGCTGATGCTTCCGCTACTCCTGCTTTCCCTTATGCTGATGCTTACGCTACTCCTGCTTTCCCTTATGCTGATGCTTACACTACTCCTGCTTCCCTTATGCTGGTACTTACACTACTCCTGCTTTCCCTTATGCTAATGCTTACGCTACTCCTGCTTCCCCCTATGCTAATGCTTATGCTACTCCTGCTTCCCCTTATGCTAATGCTTACGCTACTCCTGCTTTCCCTTATGCTGGTGCTTACACTACTCCTGCTTCCCCCTATGCTAATGCTTATGCTACTCCTGCTTCCCCTTATGCTGATGCTTACACTACTCCTTCTTTCCCTTATGCTGGTACTTACATTACTCCTGCTTTCCCTTATGCTAATGCTTACGCTACTCCTGCTTTCCCTTATGCTAATGCTTATGCTACTCCTGCTTCCCCTTATGCTGATGCTTACGCTACTCCTGCTTTCCCTTATGCTGGTGCTTACACTACTCCTGCTTTCCCTTATGCTAATGCTTACGCTACTCATGCTTCCCCTTATGCTGATGCTTACGCTACTCCTGCTTTCCCTTATGCTGATGCTTCCGCTACTCCTGATTTCCCTTATGCTGATGCTTACGCTACTCCTGCTTTCCCTTATGCTGATGCTTACACTACTCCTGCTTCCCTTATGCTGGTACTTACACTACTCCTGCTTTCCCTTATGCTAATGCTTACGCTACTCCTGCTTCCCCCTATGCTAATGCTTATGCTACTCCTGCTTCCCCTTATGCTGGTGCTTACACTACTCCTGCTTTCCCTTATGCTGGTGCTTACACTACTCCTGCTTCCCCTTATGCTAATGCTTATGCTACTCCTGCTTCCCCTTATGCTGATGCTTACGCTACTCCTTCTTCCCCTTATGCTGGTGCTTACACTACTCCTGCTTTCCCTTATGCTGGTGCTTACACTACTCCTGCTTCCCCCTATGCTAATGCTTATGCTACTCCTGCTTCCCCTTATGCTGATGCTTACGCTACTCCTTCTTTCCCTTATGCTGGTACTTACATTACTCCTGCTTTCCCTTATGCTAATGCTTACGCTACTCCTGCTTTCCCTTATGCTAATGCTTATGCTACTCCTGCTTCCCCTTATGCTGATGCTTACGCTACTCCTGCTTTCCCTTATGCTGGTGCTTACACTACTCCTGCTTTCCCTTATGCTAATGCTTACGCTACTCATGCTTCCCCTTATGCTGATGCTTACGCTACTCCTGCTTTCCCTTATGCTGGTACTTACATTACTCCTGCTTTCCCTTATGCTGGTGCTTACACTACTCCTGCTTTCCCTTATGCTAATGCTTATGCTACTCCTGCTTCCCCTTATGCTGGTGCTTATGCTACTCCTGCTTCCCCTTATGCTAATGCTTATGCTACTCCTGCTTCCCCTTATGCTGGTGCTTATGCTACTCCTGCTTCCCTTATGCTGGTGCTTACACTACTCCTGCTTTCCCTTATGCTAATGCTTATGCTGCTCCTGCTTCCCGTTATGCTGCTCTTTACGATGTTCCTGCTTTCCCCAATGCTTTCCCACATGCCGCTCCATATGCTTCCACATGCTTTTCCTTTCGCTGATCCTTATGCTTTTCCTTATGCTGATCCTTACGCTTTCCCTCATGCCATTTCTTATGCTGCTCTTGCTTTCCCTCATGCCGCTCCTCAGGGTGCTCCTGCTTTCCCTTTCGCTGAACCTTATGCTTTCCCCCATAATGACGCTCATGCTGCTCCTGCGTTCCCTCATGATTTTCCAAACAATTCTCATGCTTTTCATCAAGACGACCCTGATGCTGATCTTTATGATTACCTTTTGGTGCAGATTGGAGAGCAATGGGAAGAAGACTATGAAGACCACCTGTTTTATATCATTTACTGTTGTGAGAAATAAAAAGCTTGCCCTCAAGCACAATACCCTCCTCATGATTTGGGCCATAAAGCGACATAAAAGCTGTTCAACGGTGATATTAAAGTTGTCATGTAATGCTTATGCTACTCCTGCTTTCCCTTATACTGGTGCTTACACTACTCCTGCTTCCCCTTATGCTGATGCTCATGCTGCTCCTGCTTTCCCTTATGCTAATGCTTACGCTACTCCTGCTTCCCCTTATGCTACTCTTGCTTCCCCTTATGCTGGTGCTTACACTACTCCTGCTTTCCCTTATGCTAATGCCTAGGCTACTCCTGCTTCCCCTTATGCTGATGCTTACGCTACTCCTACTTTCCCTTATGCTAATGCCTAGGCTACTCCTGCTTCCCCTTATGCTAATGCTTACGCTACTCCTGCTTCCCCTTATGCTACTCCTGCTTCCCCTTATGCTGATGCTTACGCTACTCCTGCTTTCCCTTATACTGGTACTTACACTACTCCTGCTTTCCCTTATGCTGTTGCTTACACTACTCCTGCTTTCCCTTATGCCAATGCTTACGCTACTCCTGCTCTCCCTTATGCTACTCCTGCTTCCCCTTATGCTGATGCTTACACTACTCCTGCTTTCCCTTATGCCAATGCCTAGGCTACTCCTGCTTTCCCTTATGCTAATGCTTACGCTGCTACTGCTTCCCCTTATGCTGGTGCTTACACTACTCATGCTTTCCCTTATGCTGTTGCTTACACTACTCCTGCTTTCCCTTATACCAATGCTTACGCTACTCCTGCTCTCCCTTATGCTACTCCTGCTTCCCCTTATGCTGATGCTTACACTACTCCTGCTTTCCCTTATGCTAATGCCTAGGCTACTCCTGCTTCCCCTTATGCTGATGCTTACGCTACTCCTACTTTCCCTTATGCTAATGCCTAGGCTACTCCTGCTTCCCCTTATGCTAATGCTTACGCTACTCCTGCTTCCCCTTATGCTACTCCTGCTTCCCCTTATGCTGATGCTTACGCTACTCCTGCTTTCCCTTATACTGGTACTTACACTACTCCTGCTTTCCCTTATGCTGTTGCTTACACTACTCCTGCTTTCCCTTATGCCAATGCTTACGCTACTCCTGCTCTCCCTTATGCTACTCCTGCTTCCCCTTATGCTGATGCTTACACTACTCCTGCTTTCCCTTATGCCAATGCCTAGGCTACTCCTGCTTTCCCTTATGCTAATGCTTACACTGCTACTGCTTCCCCTTATGCTGGTGCTTACACTACTCATGCTTTCCCTTATGCTGTTGCTTACACTACTCCTGCTTTCCCTTATACCAATGCTTACGCTACTCCTGCTCTCCCTTATGCTACTCCTGCTTCCCCTTATGCTGGTGCTTACACTACTCATGCTTTCCCTTATGCTGGTGCTTATACTACTCCTGCTTTCCGATTTGCTAATGCTTACGCTACTCCTGTTTTCCCTTATGCTAGTGCTTATGCTGCTGCTGCTTCCCGTTATGCTGGTTACCTTTTGGTGCAGATTGGAGAGCAATGGGAAGAAGACTATGAAGAGAACTATGAAGAGGACGAGGACTCTGAGATTGATGTCGTTGGTATAGATGATGAGGATAGGATTGAGATCCCTGTACTTAATGCTGTGGACATTGGGCCACTAGATATGTCAGATTCACACAGCTCCCTCTGGAGCCACAAAAAGGCTTTATACAACCTATTTTTACATATGCAGTAGAGTTCCTCGAGATCTGTAAACTGACTTTCATGTGTTCCCCTTTAATGTGCCGCGGTGGAGAACTCTTGACCTGTGAGATGATGGGAAGGCTGAAGAAGCCGGAGTGACAAGATAATCACTGGATGGTGAGGTAAAGAATTAAACCCAGGGACAGTTAGGCAAACAGATATATGATCTGAACAAGTCACTGTCACCTCCATCGATACCAATTAGACGCAGGTTATCACAAATGAACTTGTTTTGTTTGTTGCACAATTGTTTCCTTTAATTACACAAATATATATTGTAGGATGTAGAATCTCTTGTCTTGGAGAGATGTCATATTTGGCCCAAACCAAATATAACACATACATAATTATGTATGTGTAGCTGTCTGGTCTTTCTGAGTCATTTTTACACTCCCTTTTCCAACACTGATAACTGCTAATGATAAGAAACATGCTAACATTTTTCAGATCAAGCATTGGAACAAGGTTTACGGGGGAGAACAGGCACCCGACAAAGACACATCACTAGTAAATATCATCTGCAGTATATAAGACCAGATATTAGTCCATTTCAACCAGTATTGCTAAAGCTTACATTGCGATTGATATATGTAATATTAAGTATGATATCTTAAGTGCTTTAATGATCTGATCAACGATCTTTTACATTTCCCCCACTGGCGATAGAGAAACTGAGCAACTTTTACCTTTGTCTCCTTTCTTCTGAGTCGGCACACCAAAGAGGGAACAGACCCTTTTCAAAGACTCGTCGTCGTCGTCAATTCTTAATTTATTTCACGGGGGAACATTGAGGGAAAGCTCCTCGTCACCCTCAGACATGTCGTAACAGGGTAAACGCAGCAGCAGTTAATAGGATTATTAGATGCTTGGTTTTGGTTTTGGTGTACCTACACCTGTGTTTACCTTGCTATAATATGTAGTTTATTTGATGGTGTTGATGATGTGAAGAGGATGAAGGAGACTCCGCTGACACTGTCTTGATTACATATAAAGGTTTATTATAAAGAAGAACAGCGTCAAGTCAAGCATCTATAGATCTGCTTGTGAGAGGGTGTGAAGCCAATGAACCACTCTGAAATTCAGCCTTGGTCACCGACTCTTAAATAGGACAGTTGTTTTCCTAAAAACTGTCAGGCACATATGGTTTTTAGTTACAAAGCATTACCTGCCTTTGGGGACTGCAAGACCCCTTCTGAGGAACTTTGACCTATGGCCTCTGAGCCATATCTCTATTTTTACACATGATTTATATTCTACATATATGACCATACACCTCAAATACATCTGCGAAAAGTGACATGTTGTGAATCTACCACTTCCTTCTTTTGGTGATTCATATTTTTCTGACAGGATTGCTAAGACCTGCATTAGCTGCCTGTTTAAATTGGTAAACATTTAATAACTACAACTGTCAAAGCTGACGGTACTCTGTGTTCACATTGCCAGAATGTCTGATTATGGCAAATGTCAGTACGGACCATTTAAATAAAGTTTGTTCAAGCTTTTTTTAAAGGAATGCTAGAAATCCGACTTTTTAAGGACTTTCCAGTGAAACTTAGTGTTTCCTTCTTTCTTTTTTCCCCAGATGCACCAGGGATCCAGCTGATGACTGGCACTTTGGAGGAAGAGCTTCTTCATCTGCTACATTGCACTGGCACTTCTGCTACAGATTCGTTGACCTTTTGTGGTATGTTTTGATTTTACTGATCAATACAGTATATAGTTAGGATTCTGAACTAAAAGACAAAAGTGCAATGTTTGTCCACATATATTATCAGAACTATACGCAGCCCCCAGGGGTCCGGAGAACATTGTAAAAAAAATTCTAAATCTGAATTGGAAAAGAGAAGCTTAAAAACAACAGACCACAACCCTCAGCTCAACAGCAGGATTTGTTGCTTTCTCCACCTGTTTCAAAGGTGAAATCATGACCTCATCATGACAGTCGCCCCAACAGACTAGACAGACCCATGGAGATATGCCACTTTTAGTTTTTCACTTCCACCTGGGGGGCTCTGAAGAACCGTTTGTGAATAATTGGTTGATATTGTAAACTCACATCTGAATCGTAAATAAAATAAAATTAAGTATCAGTAGTGGTGTGTACTTGATTTGTAATTAAGTTTCCAACCCCACCTTCGTTGAAATAGTGAAAATCTTGTAGATGTATCAGTTTATTTTGTATTTCTTCAGTATGTTTTCAGTTGAGGATATTTCACAGTAATCTTAAAACTTATATTTTCTGAGAATTTGAAGAAACATTTCTGCTGTTAATCAGTACAGTCGTTAAAATATAAAATGTTATATTTCATTTAAGGTTTGCAAAGTAATTCTACAAAAACGGAATCAGTAAATGTTGTATTTAGATTGTACTTCTACAGGTTTTGACCGTTACTTTACATATTTAAACGTTAAATCTAAACACAAACACCGCAAGTTTAAAGTTTGAGTTGATTTTAATTTGTTTTATACAGCTTAGAAAAGTTTTATTTTGTCTTCCAAAATAATAAAACACCTTCAACGTGTTAACACTTCATTTAAGCTGTTTGTTCAAATTTTGGGCAGAATTTGTAACTGGGTTGGACTTGACTTAGGATTTCAGCAGTGACTTCATGTCTAAGACTTGAGGCTTAGCTGTGACTTGCAAAATAACTTGAACACCTGTCCCTGACTGTGTGACTTGCACAGCTTGAGATGTTTGAATTTGACTCCCCTGACAGAGAAGTCTGCTTCCAGTTCCACACGTCAGAGGCAACACACATTTACCGGTCAGAGTTGAGGAAATGTCTACTGAGCTCAGTAGTGACAGGGCACTTGAGAATCACTTAAGCCTCTTTCCTCTCATCTTTGAACACCCTGCTCTGTTCAAGCAGATGTTTTCTCTTTTTCTGAGTAACGGTTTCACAGTCGGCATTCGGCCGTTTTATCAACACACAATGTCCGTCATCCGAAATACGTGACATGACCATCACTTTTGTGTACTTACCCACATCTGAGCTATTTAATAACAAGTACAGCTGAAATGTTTTCAGTGCAGCACGGTTTTATTATACCACTTCATATCATAGCAGAAGTTACAGTATCTCAGGGCACTGTTCACACAGAGCAGGTCTAGACCATCTTCTTTACAATATTTACAATATTTATTTTTTTCCCCCTCGACCGGTTGGGTAGAGAGGGGGAGAGCAAGGGGGGGGTAGAGAGGGGGAGAGAAAAGGGGGGGGTAGAGAGGGGGAGAGAAAAGGGGGTAGAGAGGGGGAGGAAAAAGGGTGGGGGTAGAGAGGGGGAGAGAAAAAGGGGGGTAGAGAGGGGGAGAAAAGGGGGGGTAGAGAGGGGGAGAGAAAAAGGGGGGGTAGAGAGGGGATGAAAAGGGGGGGGTTGAGGGGGGAGAGAAAAAGGGGGGTAGAGAGGGGGAAAGAAAAGGGGGGGTGGGGTAGAGAGGGGGAGAGAAAAAGGGGGGGTAGAGAGGGGTAGAGAAAAGGGGGTAGAGAGGGGGAGAAAAGGGGGTGGAGAGGGGGAGAGAAAAAGGGGGGGTAGAGAGGGGTAGAGATAAGGTGGGGTAGAGAGGGGGAGAAAAGGGGGAAGGGAAGCAGGGGAGAGAAAAGGAGGGATGGGGGTGAAGAAGGTAGATAGGGGAGAGAAAGGGGGGTTAGAGAGGGGGAGAAAAAGGGGGGTAGAGAGGGGGAGAAAAGGAGCAGGAGGAAAGAGACCACAGCACAATACAAGTTGACAATACAGAAGACTAAAACAAGAGTCTCAGCAGAGGGTCTCGAGGATCCAATCCATTCAGAAGATGGATTTTTTGAGGATGCGGTTTCTGGACATGCAGTAACCGTCGATCTGCTCCGACAAACGGCTACAGCATCTGTCCTTGGAGGCCAACTGCTCTCTGTAGCGCTCTCTGAGCCTGGAGGCCTCCCTCATCCTCTCCATCCGATCCTGCTTCTTGTCAGAGCTGAGGCCAGACTTCAGGCTCTTCTGCAGCCACGTCAGGAGCTTGGAGGATTTCGATGTTGCTTCTTTTTCAAAGAACAAAAAGGTGCAGAGCATAGAAAAACATGAAGCACTGAATAGGTAGAAAAAATGCTATTTGAGAAGTGGATACAAATGAGATACATACTTTTAGACTTCAGGCTTGCGTTTTCAGCAGTGGGGCAGCGGGTGGAGTCGGTTGGGCGGAAGTCCTCCTGGAGAGTCTCACAGTCGGTTTTTTCCTGTCCAACCCAGTTGTTGATCAGAGTTTCTCTTCTACTCTGCTCATGACTCTTCCCCGAAGACGCCAGGCACTTAAAGTTGGCTTTAAGCTCGGCCTCTTCGCGCCTCCTCTGCTGCTCTGCCCTCAGATCACCGATGGTATATCTGGGCCTTGTGACGAGGTACTTCTGTACCGCCATCACCTGGTTGCACTGAAGCCTCTCTTTAAACAGATGTTGCATCTCCAGGGCCATTTGCTCATTGGCCCTTTTCTCCTCCTCAGCTCTCTGTTCGGCCTCTTGCATCTTCCTCTCCTCCTCAGCTCTTTCTTTCTGCATTTCCAGTCTTTCAGCTTCTCTTTCTCTTTCCTCATTTTCTCTTCTCCGCCTCTGAAGCTCTTCCAGATCTTCTCTTTTTCTGCGCTCCATCTCCATTTCCCTCAGCTCTCTAAACATCTCTTTTCGGAGCGCTATCTTCCTCTGCTCTGGGGTCAGATCCCTGGTGCTCTTAACAATCTCCATTTCAGCATGGAGTTGACTTTGGTGACGTGACATCGTGTCCTCGTGCACTTGAGCAGGTTGGTCTTCTCTGACTTTGTGTCTGGATGAAACTGATCCATCAATTGTTCCATCAATTCCATTTATTACATCACAGGTCAGATTCCAGAATGTTCAAAGCAGCAGAATCTGAGATATTCTGGCTTCCAGTCCCCAGAATGGGTTAAGCTCCAATAACACCGGAAACTAAATTTCCCATAGCAAAACTCCCCACACCTCTAGTGCGTAAAACAGAACATGTTAAAATTTTGTAGTTGCCGAGCCAAACACAACACGGCTGCTCTCACCTTCTGCAAAAAGCCAATGATTCATTGTTAC
>NC_053417.1:7824254-7842002 GCF_016859285.1 Xiphias gladius
AAAAAGTGTTAGCATGTTTCTTATCATTAGCAGTTATCAGTGTTGGAAAAGGGAGTGTAAAAATGACTCCAGAAAGAACAGGCAGCTACACATACATAATTATGTATGTGTTATATTTGGTTTGGGCCAATATAACATCTCTCCAAGACAAGAGATTCTACATCCTATAATATATATTTGTGTAGTTAAAGGAAACAATTGTGCAACAAAAGAAACAAGTTCATTTGTGATAACCTGCGTCTAATTGGTATCGATGGAGGTGACCGTGACTTGTCCAGATCATATATCTGTTTGCCTAACTGTCCCTGGGTTTAATTCTTTACCCCACCATCCAGTGATTATCTTGTCACTCCGGCTTCTTCAGCCTTCCAATCATCTCACAGGTCAAGAGTTCTCCACAGCGGCACATTAAAGGGGAACACATGAAAGTCAGTTTACAGATCTCGTGGAACTCTACTGCATATGTAAAAATAGGTTGTATGAAGCCTTTTTGTGGCTCCAGAGGGAGCTGTGTGAATCTGACATCTCAAGTGATGTCAGTTGACTCAGTGTCGGTTGGGCTGAAGACAAAAAGTTTTAAAACAAAAATGTGTGTATGTGGAGATAGAAAGAGGTGAGTTTACCAGACCTCTGTAGCCTGCTCTTCATCTCTGCTTGAGGCTAGCAACTCGAGGCTAAAGCTTTTACAAGACATCTTGTTGGATGTGAAATTTAAAGTAGCATTTCAAGACATTATAATGTTTGTATAAATTTTTATGATCTTGGATTGGAGACAGCCATATGCAACCTCCATGACACATGTTTCAACCAGCCAATCCTTTTCTTTTGCCATTGATTAGCTTCACACGGAGGGCATGACATGTGGGTGATTCAAGCTGGCTCCTACTGGTAGGTCTGCAGATTGCATAGCCCTCAGGATGAAAAAAAGTTTGATCCAGCCACTGTACCAAAATGTGCAAGTACAAAAAAGCCCAAGTGCAAGAGGGTACCTGGGATGTTGACAGTCCTGCCAGATGCAAAGGCTATCTGAGGCATAGAGGGCCCTGCCAGACGCAAAGGCCAGCCCTCAGGATGAAAAAAAGTATGATCCCGCCACTGTACCAAAATGTCCAAGTACAAAAAAGCCCAAGTGCAAGACGCTACCCAGGATGTCACCAGCCCTGCCAGACGCAAGGGCTAGCATGTAAATCATTGGCTCCGCCAGACACAAAGGACAGTTGTCAGTGGCAAAAAGGATCAATGCAACTATCCTGCCTGATGTTTTGGTTTGGTGAAGTCCTTGATAGCTGTGGTCTGGTAGTGATGAAGGGCAAATGTGGACTCAATGATACTCTGATGTTTCCAGGAGGTGTGGCACTTCGGTGGTGCATTATAGAGTCAGTATGAGTTGTCGTCCTCCGACCACCTCGGCCTCTTAGCAGAAGGCTCTTCCAAATCGCTCTCTTCCCTGCACCCCTTATGGACGAGCCTAGACTAGGTGTTGAGGGAGACACAGGGGTCTCTGATAAAGAGCTGTCGCTATCAAAACTGAGCTCCTCAAAAGAATGTTCTGGGGAGAGTGGCCCAATGTCCACAGCATCATGTACAGGGATCTCAATCCTTTCCTCATCATCTATACCAACGACATCAATCTCAGAGTCCTCGTCCTCTTCATAGTTCTCTTCATAGTCTTCTTCCCATTGCTCTCCAATCTGCACCAAAAGGTAATCATAAAGATCAGCATCAGGGTCGTCTTGATGAAAAGCATGAGAATTGTTTGGAAAATCATGAGGGAACGCAGGAGCAGCATGAGCGTCATTATGGGGGAAAGCATAAGGATCAGCGAAAGGGAAAGCAGGAGCACCCTGAGGAGCGGCATGAGGGAAAGCAAGAGCAGCATAAGAAATGGCATGAGGGAAAGCGTAAGGATCAGCATAAGGAAAAGCATAAGGATCAGCGAAAGGAAAAGCATGTGGAAGCATATGGGGAGCATGTGGGAAAGCATTGGGGAAAGCAGGAACATCGTAAAGAGCAGCATAACGGGAAGCAGGAGCAGCATAAGCATTAGCATAAGGGAAAACAGGAGTAGCGTTAGCATTAACATAAGGGAAAGCAGGAGTAGTGTAAGCACCAGCATAAGGGGAAGCAGGAGTAGCATAAGCATTAGCATAAGGGAAAGCAGGAGTAGTGTAAGCACCAGCATAAGGGGAAGCAGGAGTAGCATAAGGAGAAGCAGGAGTAGCGTAAGCATTAGCATAAGGGAAAGCAGGAGTAGCCTAGGAATTAGCATAAGGGAAAGCAGGAGTAGTGTAAGCACCAGCATAAGGGGAAGAAGGAGTAGCATAAGCATCAGCATAAGGGGAAGCAGGAGTAGCATAAGGGGAAGCAGGAGTAGCGTAAGCATTAGCATAAGGGAAAGCAGTAGTAGTGTAAGCATTAGCATAAGGGAAAGAAGGAGTAGTGTAAACACCAGCATAAGGGAAAGCAGGAGTAGCATAAGCATTAGCATAAGGGAAAGAAGGAGTAGTGTAAACATCAGCATAAGGGAAAGCAGGAGTAGCATGAGCATTAGCATAAGGCGATCCAGGAGTAGCGTAAGCATTAGCATAAGGGAAAGCAGGAGTAGTGTAAGCACCAGCATAAGGGAAAGCAAGACATCAGCATAAGGGAAGCAGGAGTAGCATAAGGGGAAGCAGGAGTTTAGCATAGAAAGCAGGAGTAGTGTAAGCAGCAGCATAAGGGAACGCAGGAGGAGCGTAATCATAAGCATAAGGGGAAGCAGGAGTAGCATAAGCATTAGCAAAAGGGAAAGCAGGAGTACATTAGCATAAGGGAAAGCAGGAGTAACATAAAGCATCAGCATAAGGGGAAGCAGGAGTAGGAAGCAGGAGAAGCATTAGCATAAGGGGAAGCAGGAGTAGCGTAAGCATTAGCATAATCAAAGCAGGAGTTTAAGCAGGGAAAGCAGCGTAAGCATCAGCATAAGGGGAAGCAGGAGTAGCATAAGGGGAAAGGAGGAGTAGTGAAGCATTAGCATAAGGGAAAGCAGGAGTAGCATGAGCATTAGCATAAGGAAAGCAGGAGTAGCATAAGCACCAGCATGGGAAGCAGGAGAAGCGAAGCATTAGCATATGGGGAAGCAGGAGTAGCGTAAGCATTGGCTTAAGGGAAAGCAGGAGAAGTTTACGTACCAGCATAAGGGAGAGCAGGAGTAGTGTAAGCACCAGCATAAGGGAAAGCAGGAGTAGCATAAGCATTAGCATAAGGGAAAGCATGAGTAGCGTAAGCATTAGCATAAGTGGAAGCAGGAGTAGTGTAAGCACCAGCATAAGGGAAAGCAGGAGTAGTGTAAGCACCAGCATAAGGGAAAGCAGGAGTAGCATAAGCATTAGCATGAGGGGAAGCAGGAGTAGCGTAAGCATTACCATAAGGGAAAGCAGGAGTAGTGTAAGCACCAGCATAAGGGAAAGCATGAGTAGCGTAAGCATCAGCATGAGGGATAGCAGGAGTAGCATAATGGGAAGCAGGAGTAGCGCAAGAATTAGCATAAGGGAAAGCAGGAGCAGGAGTCAGCATAAGGGAAAGCAGGAGTAGCATGAGCTTTAGCATAAGGCGATCCAGGAGTAGCGTAAGCATTAGCATAAGGGAAAGCAGGAGTAGTGTAAGCACCAGCATAAGGGAAAGCAGGAGCAGCGTAAGCATCAGCATAAGGGGAAGCAGGAGTAGCATAAGGGGAAGCAGGAGTAGCGTAAGCATTAGCATAGGGGAATACAGGAGTAGTGTAAGCACCAGCATAAGGGAAAGCAGGAGTAGCGTAAGCATCAGCATAAGGGGAAGCAGGAGTAGCATAAGCATTAGCAAAAGGGAAAGCAGGAGTAGCGTAAGCATTAGCATAAGTGAAAGCAGGAGTAATGTAAGTACCAGCATAAGGGAAAGCAGGAGTAGCATAAGCATCAGCATAAGGGGAAGCAGGAGTAGCATAAGCATTAGGATAAGGGGAAGCAGGAGTAGCGTAAGCATTAGCATAGGGGGAAGCAGGAGTAGCGTAAGCATTAGCATAAGGGAAAGCAGGAGTAGTGTAAGTACCAGAATAAGGGAAAGCAGGAGTAGTGTAAGCACCAGCATAAGGGAAAGCAGGAGTAGCATAAGCATTAGCATAAGGGAAAGAAGGAGTAGTGTAAACATCAGCATAAGGGAAAGCAGGAGTAGCATGAGCATTAGCATAAGGGAAAGCAGGAGTAGCATAAGCACCAGCATAAGGGGAAGCAGGAGTAGCGTAAGCATTAGCATATGGGGAAGCAGGAGTAGCGTAAGCATTGGCTTAAGGGAAAGCAGGAGTAGTGTACGTACCAGCATAAGGGAGAGCAGGAGTAGTGTAAGCACCAGCATAAGGGAAAGCAGGAGTAGCATAAGCATTAGCATAAGGGGAAGCATGAGTAGCGTAAGCATTAGCATAAGTGGAAGCAGGAGTAGTGTAAGCACCAGCATAAGGGAAAGCAGGAGTAGTGTAAGCACCAGCATAAGGAAAGCAGGAGTAGCATAAGCATTAGCATGAGGGGAAGCAGGAGTGTAAGCATTACCATAAGGGAAAGCAGGAGTAGTGTAAGCACCAGCATAAGGGAAAGCAGGAGTAGCGTAAGCATCAGCATGAGGGAAAGCAGGAGTAGCATAAGGGGAAGCAGGAGTAGCGCAAGAATTAGCATAAGGGAAAGTAGGAGTTGCGTAAGCATCAGAATAAGGGGAAGCAGGAGTAGCCTAAGCATTAGCATAAGGGAAAGCAGGAGTAGTGTAGGCACCAGCATAAGGGAAAGCAGGAGTAGCGTAAGCATCAGCATAAGGGGAAGCAGGAGTAGCATAAGGGGAAGCAGGAGTAGCGTGTAAGCATTAGCATAAGGAAAGCAGGAGTAGTGTAAGCACCAGCATAAGGGAAAGCAGGAGTAGCAGAAGCATTAGCATGAGGGGAAGCAGGAGGAGCGTAAGCATTAGCATAAGCGAAAGCAGGAGTAGTGTAAGCACTAGCATAAGGGGAAGCAGGAGTAGTGTAAGCATTAGCATAAGGGGAAGCAGGAGTAGCATAAGGGGAAGCAGGAGTAGCGTAAGCATTAGCATAAGGGAAAACAGGAGTAGCATAAGCATCAGCATAAGGGAAAGCAGGAGTAGCGTAAGCATCAGCATAAGGGGAAGCAGGAGTAGCATAAGCGTTAGCATAAAGGGAAGCAGGAGTAGCATAAGGGGAAGCAGGAGTAGCGTAGGCATTAGCATAAAGGGAAGCAGGAGTAGCATAAGGGGAAGCAGGAGTAGCGTAGGCATTAGCATAAGGGAAAGCAGGAGTAGTGTAAGTACTAGCATAAGGGAGAGCAGGAGTAGCGTAAGCATCAGCATAAGGGGAAGCAGGAGTAGTAAGGGGAAGCAGGAGTAGCGTAAGCATTAGCATAAGGGGAAGCAGGAGTAGCCCAAGCATTAGCATAAGGGAAAGCAGGAGTAGTGTAAGCACCAGCATAAGGGAAAGCTGGAGTAGCGTAAGCATCAGCATAAGGGGAAGCAGGAGTAGCATAAGGGGAAGCAGGAGTAGCGTAAGCATTAGCATAAGGGAAAGCAGGAGTAGCGTAAGCATCAGCATAAGGGGAAGCAGGAGTAGCATAAGCGTTAGCATAACGGGAAGCAGGAGTAGCATGAGGGGAAGCAGGAGTAGCGTAAGCATTAGCATAAGGGAAAGCAGGAGTAGCATAAGCATTACACGACAACTTTAACATCGCTGTTGAACAGCTTTTATGTCGCTTTATAGCCCAAATCATGAGGAGGGCATTGTGCTTGAGGGCAAGCTTTTTATTTCTCACAACAGTAAATGATATAAAACAGGTGGAAAAATTCAAGTTTAGTTAGCGAAAAAAAGAATTTGAGGCAGGAAAGGGGCTCCAGGGAAAACTTGTTCTAATTTTGAGACACAATTGAACAAAGTGCCGTGACTGTGACACAATTGATCTAACATCTAACAGATTTGCACTATCATTAACCCCTTTCATCTCATCCTCATCTTTCAGATCCTCCACTGTTGTTTTGGGTCGTGTTCCTGGTACAGACTGTTACAGAGATGTGGGGCTCTATGCTGAGGTAAACTCAAACTGTCTCACACCTCTCACAACAATGAGCTTTCGAAAAACCTCAAACTGTTTGCTTAAAGTGTGGTGTTATTCACGGTAAGTTGAGTAATGTTGAGGCCTATTTTCCTAACATAATTATAAAATTACATGAATCACAAAAACGTAATCCAACCAAACAGCGCTTAGCGCTTATAGTCATTATGTTTCTATCTGCCTTTGTTGTGCAGTTCCTCTTCTGTGTTCATTAGCTTTTTTTAAACGGTACACCAATAGAAATGAAAAAATGAAAAGTTACATCTATGCAGGGAAAAGTCCAAAGACCAAAGTCACACTGAGTTTCCTTGACTCCTGATGATCTTAGCTGACAACAGGCTGTGGACTAGTATATCTAAAATGCCATCAGTGTGAAACATGGTCAGAAATGAATCCTCCACAGCTCGTCTTTTATATGCACATGTAACACACCCCGATTTCTGCTGGAGCACAGCATCTGCAATGCAAATGCACGTCAACACCACAAGCATTTGATACGTGCCAAAGTGCAGGACCAGCGTCTATCTAAATAAGTGCCAGTTTTTTTTCACATGATGGAAAAGCACGTCACCATCAAAGTTGGCATTAAAAGGATTTTAGAAATGATTTTGAATTGACTTTGTTTATCTCTGTTGTTTAACAGGCAAAGCGAGTTCCTGGGCTGACTATACTCTCCTGTTCCAGTCCAGTGTACTTTGCTAACTCTGAACTGGTCTTCACAGAGATCAGAGAGGTGCCCACACACACACACACACACACACACACACACACACACACACACACACACACACACACATACACACACAAACAACAACCACAAAAACTAACAGGGTGAAATGAAAATGACTGGAAAGCTGTGGGAAAAAAGAGAGGAGTGAGTGATGAGCATCAATCAGTGAATGATTTTGAGTGAAAGAGTGGAAGATTGAGTGATGAGGGTATAATTGTAATTAGAAAAATAAACGAATCCAGATGAGCAGCAGTCCCACGTTTTCAGTACATGTCGAGTGCAGGTGCATTCCTTCCACATGAAGTCCATCAATATGTGGACATTACTTTAAGAGCTTCAGTGCCATCGGATGACTAGGCAATATAAAAGGTGTGTCTATGCGCCTGGCATGTGTTTGTGCGTGCCTCTGAGCTTTGATCCCTCTGGCTAGAAAAATCTCATAAAGATATTTGAAGAAATTTGCCCATTAGACCACGTGTTACATGGCAGCTGGAAGTTCTCAACTCATTTTCCTCCTTACGTTTTCCCCCTCACTGCATCCCGATAGTAAGTCATTGTCACAAGGACAACCCAGCTCCAGTCCACACTGCTCCCTCTTCATCCTCCTCCTCAACCCAGGCACCGACACACACTCGTTGCTTGGTTCTTGATCTCAGCTCAGTCAGCTTCATGGACTCTGTGGCCATGGCTGATCTTTTCAAGGTGAGGACAGAGAACTGGCTTGAATGTGACGTTTACATACATCTCCAGTTTCACTTGGGCTAAATTAAAATCACCAAAACCATGTAATAAAAGAATGACTATCACTTTATTACTCTTATTTTGGCAACTTTTCTTATGCGAGGCAGTCGTTAGTGTGGTGGTTCTGCACTAAACTTCCCCAGAGATCGTCAGCGTGGGCGGTACTGTGCCTTCTTTACCTGCAATTTAATTTGGGTGAAGTTTGACTTTCTGCAGGTGGTGCTCTTTTCTTTTGCTCTCTTACAAAGACGCCTGTCACCTCACACACTGACCACCAAGTATATTGTCTCTGTCATCCATAGCAGGAATTTACATCAATAATTTACATGCCATACATAACTTACCTATGAAACGATGGAAGCCCTATCTTCTAGGAAAAACATTTATGAAAAGTTATGCATGATGAAGATAAAAATACATGTAGTGAATCAAAATTTTGAAATGGTAAGAGTCAAAAGTATTGGATACCTAGTCAGAATTTTGACTTTATGTCAGAATTATGATGTACTAAATTATGACACAGTAAGTCATATATGAGATAATAGGGCAATGATTTGACTTAGTACTTCACAGTCTTCACTTAGTAATTCCAAGTTTTGACTTGCCATGAGTATTTTTTGATTTTTATAAATCCTATCTTTTTATGTTTTTTTTTTTCTTTTCTTCTCTTGGTGGAAGTGGGCTTTCATAAGATACTGTATGTTTAGGGCAACAAATGGAAAAGCCTTCATGACCTGTTTAAAGGATAGAAATCTATGATGAGGTATCATTTGACAATATAGTATGGTGGCTGTAGCACATGCGCAGATGCTGAAGTGTGAAGTACAGTTGGACACAGTGAAAACTATTGTCACTTATATCTCAGAGCTGTTTGATTGGACTATTGGATATGCTTTTCATTCATAGATCATTTCCATACTGTTAGCAAATCAGTAACGGCCCACCATACCTTTCATATATGATTTTTCCTGGTCTAATAAATACAACAGTACTCCTCAATAATCAAATGTGTTGCCTATTGTAGTTGTGCTACAGTCACTTTACAGATGCAGGGACTTTCAATTCATTTGGCTAAAACAAATGACCAAAAAAGTCAAGTGTAAACTGTGCAAACAGCAGTTTGCATATCACAGCTCAACAACCAACATGACATATCATCTAAAAACGTTAGGCTAACTAGTCTGCGTTAGGATGCTCTGTCAACTTTCATGTTTAACGCTTGAGGCTTTGAGGGTTAACATAGCAAAATTGGCATATCTTAATACTTTATGCTGCAAATACTAGCTTTTCGTGTTTAGAATTCATTTCGGCTAATAAGACTACCAGGTAGAGTGCATTGTGGACGACTAAAGTTAATCTAGAGATAACGCGCAGTTTTTTTTTTTCCATCGAATGGTCGAAGAGTAGCCACGATTTCAGCCAACCAACATTTTCTTTGGGCGACTACAGCCCTACTGTAATCTATCATGTGTCAATATGTGTGTTAGATGTGTGTGAGAAGAGGAAAAAGGGTGCCACCTGTAAGGCTGAATGAAGGCCTGAAGTGAATGCATCACAGCAACTCACCAGGTTCTTCTGGGTCTCGCCAGAGGCTGACTGGACAGAGGCAGAATAATTCCTGACTATCACATTCCTTTGTTCTACTAATTTCTCAACTAGTTCAGGAACACCAGGTAAGAGATGAAGATGGTAGCTTTGATAAGAGCAGTGTCATTCAATCTGTTGGACTTACCAGGATTTTTTAAAATATGGGGCAAAGAGTACGATTTACAGTATATTAGAAGAAACACCTAGAAAACATTCACATCTTTCGTTTTGTTAAACATTACTTCTTCACATTCTTCCTCTGAGGAACGTCTGAGGTTTGTTTTTTTCCCCATTTTTTTTAACTTACTTTCTGCTCTGTCAATCATCACCTTGCCTTCATGAGCATGAATCTGGAATTAGAAAAAGAAGAATCAGTAAATGTATACATTATGTGTAGAAATAAATGAACTTTACATCAATTTTGAATCAGTGCAATTCCTTCCAACTTAGGCGTATTGCTTGGTATTCATTCATTAATTATAGCAATTAATCAAGGACAGGATTAGCCCAAGTTGTCTAAACGTATGTACAATGTTTTTGGAAGTCCACATTTTGAATGGTAAAACAAGGTGTTAATATGAAATGGGTCACATCAGACCATATCCAGCTAACAAGGGTGGGATAGGCAGGGACAGAAACACAAAAACTAAGATTCCTGTCTAGTTTTAGAGCATACCAGTTTTCTCACTCACTCACTCACTCACTCGCACACACACACACACACGCCCATGGGATCACAAATGTAAGTTTGGCTACATTATAAGTTTTCAATGACCATTTTCAGATTTGTGTCATAACTGGCTTAAACAGAAGAAGGTGGTAGCAATTTCACCACTCACCAAAACTGCTAACATTACAACACTAGCAAGTAAACATTAACACTACTTTGCCTCTGAAATTAGTTTGCCACTGTGGCTTCACTCTATGGCAAGGGAGGAGCAGCGATTTTAAAACTGTGGGGGTTCTACGGAACAAGGGGACATAAGCATCGCAAACCCCAATCTTCAGCCTCCATTTCCAGTCTCCACAATATGCCAAATCAAAATGAATGCCATGCAGTTGGAGACTGCCACAGCAGACGTGTCCAACACCTCTGTGGCCTGCAAACTACTTCCCCCATCTTCACCCTCACCATCTCCTTCTCCTCTGCCCACACCTTCTCCCTCTCTTGTGTTCTCTTGTTCTTCTCCCTGCTCGTTTGTCCTCCCGACTCCTGGACCCTACTTCCTCAAAACACCTTTTAAAGTTAAAAAAACAAAACAGACTTAACAGCACAATAACACGTGCAACAATTCAAACTTTAAATTTTTCTATGCAATACCCTGGGCAATTATGCAACTACTGTATATTATTCAAATATTATTCACACCGAGATACATAGGGTAGAATGATTTCTATTTCTTATTTTCTATTTCCATATGTACTGTTGTAGTAAAAAATGAATATTTTTACTTACTTCCTTATTCTCTATTTCTATTTTTCTTAGAACTTCTCTATGCTGGAGCAACTGTAACAAACACAATTCCCCCTCAGGCATCAATAAAGTATATCTGATTCTGATTCTGATAAAATGAAGGCAAACCTTAAAACGAATTTCATTTGACTGCTCATCTGTGCAACGCATTTTAAAAATAGGTTTTAAGCTCAAACAAATAGCTTTAATTTACATATTTGAACACCTAAATAGCATTATTGCAAGGACAAAATTAATGTACTGCTATAAAACTAAATGATTTCAGTCATAGATTGCAAGCTAGCTTTCTTTTTCCTTCCAAAGCAAAGACGAAGCAAGCCCATGTCACTGTAACTCCTCTTACACGACTGCTTGACATGAAAAAGGAGTCAGTCTTCTTCTGCCTCTTTTCCCTTTGTGCATTTCCTCGTGTCTTGCATAACAAAAAGAACAATGAGAATGTTGAGCAAGGTCAAACTCACTGGATATGACTAGAAAACTAGCACTAACCCTAGCACATACTGGTACTATCAAGCTAGCCATCATTGGTCTGTTAAAGACTACTAGAGTACAGATTAGCCGTTTGCTGAGAAAAGAAACATTGTAAACTAAAGGTGCAAGCGATGAAAAGAGCAAGGCACTCAGACTCTAACTTGCTATCTAGCTCTGACAATGCTTTATAGTTAAATAATATTAGCTACCATTAGCTTGCATTAAATTTGTTTGACGTCTGGTTTGCATTTGGAATGATTGATGTAGCTAGCTAACTCGGTAGCACAACTACTAGGATAGCCTGTTTCATTTTAATAGTTATTTTTTCAATAACTAATGCTAGCTGACACATCACATAACTAGACAAAGTTCCAAAAGAAAATTCGACATTACTAACTAGTTAAATAACCGCTTTATTCCTCTGAGCTGTTAACTAATCTGACAGCCAGCGGTGAATGACAGAAGCCCCGTTTCTGCAAGCAAGTAACTTTACCGCACTTCAACTGTTTACTCTTCCCTGACCTAGTTACCCGCCAAAAATCCCAGGATTATCCACAATCATCATGTGCAGATGTCCAAAAAAACGCTGTTCTCTCCCTTGACAAACCCCTGCCTTTGTGTTTGGGGGACATGGCCATACCACGAAATTAACGATAGATGCGACGGCTGGTAATCGACCTATCATCCAGAGACAATGGGCTACTGCGGCCACAAGAGGGCAGTGAAGTAAAAGGTGAATGCAAACAAGCAAGATCCAAACCTTAATGGACACAACGCTGTTCCGAGATGTAAGGACATAGATCACTTCATCTTCGTTATTGCTCTAATTGATGTCTATTTTTAGCTGTACCTGCTCAAGCACTGCTCGGCACGCCACTGTCATAGAGTTACTTTCGATAGCATTACCTTGGTCTCCAGTTCTACTGTGCGGAAGCCTGGAGTAGTTTTTGCCCAGGACATGTCCTTTGCCTCACACATTAAACAAGTCCCCAGGACAGACTTCACATAGAAAACATCCTGTCTTAAAAGGATGCTGAAAAGCTAGTCCAGGCATTTGTTAGCTCTAGACTGGACCACTGTAATTCCTTATTATCAGGATGTCCAAATAACTTTGAAAAGCTTCAAGTTGTTCCAAAATGCTGCAGCGCAAGTACTAACAGGAACTAGATAAAGAGATCATATTTCTCCCATATTAGCTTCTCTGTGTTGGCTCCCTGTAAAATCCAGAATAGAAATGAAAATCCTCCTGCTTACACACAAAGCCCTTAATGGTTAGGCAGCATCATGTCTTAAAGAGCTCGTAGTACCCTATTACCCCAGTAGAACACTGCGCTCCCATAACGCAGGCCTACTTGTGGTTCCTAGAGTCTCAAGAAGTTTGGGTTCGGGAGGCAGACACCCTCTCCACGTTTAAGAACAGGCTTAAAACCTTCCACTCTGACAAAGCGTACAGTTAAGGCTGGCTCAGGTGAGCCCTGAACCGTCCCTTAGTTATGCTGCAATAGGCCGAGGCTGCTGGGGGAACTCCCGTGATGCACTGATCACTTCTCTATTCTTCTCTCTCTCTCCCCATGCATTTACTGTATATCACACTACTGCATGTCATTCACTTTGTGTCTTCTCTCTCCCGTAGGTTGTGCTTTTCCTCCCTGTCCTCATTCTGCAGGTATCTCTGCCACTACTTGTTATTATTAAGTGGTGCTGCTGTTATTATGAATAACATTATTACACCTATACGTATTACTATTATTATTATCATCATTACAACTACACTGACAGTGCTTGGATACAACAGTATATACAACTGTTCCGGGTCTCTCTCTCTTCTCTCTCCCCCTCTCCCTCCTCTTTTTCCTCTCTCCCCAATTTCCCTCCCCTCAACCCAACAAGGCTGATGGAGAATGAGAATTAGAGGAAGACTCCCTGAACTTCTGGCCTCAGTTCCTCCACAAAAAGGAGCTGTGAGAGATACTGGGAGGTTTCTGCCAGGAGGCCAAGATAGTATGATGACAGTGACTCCATTTGGAAAAAGGAGGATCTGGTGACTGCATTCTTCTCTTTAACCATGAGGCCTGGCCTATGTGTTTGGCGGAGCCGGCAGCACCCAAGGTAACCTTGGCTTATAATAAAATATAATATTCATCAAACTATATTATGCGTACTCTATCTTATATTATTAAATCTATATTGTCATTAATATACATATTAATAATATGATCATAAACACTGGCGATAGGTGGGTCTCTATTTTTGAGCTTGGTTTTAGGGGGGTTCATGATTTTTTCTGATCCAGGCCTGATCACAACTTTACTGCTGCTCCTTTGCATTGATAGAAGCCACTTGAAGTATTTCAGATGAGTAAAAACTTCCAGCTGGCCCACGTGCCTTGCTGGCTTGAGGTTCAGTGGCCTTCATGCAGACAGGAGGAGTCACCGACCAAAAAACACAACAACCCTGAAATGAACGAAGGACGTGCTGCCAACTGAGCTACTGCCATTCACGTAAAAAAAAAAAAAAAGTGCACTTCTGTAGTCTATTATTATAATTAACTTTATTCCCTAAAAGAAATAAAGTTAAAAGAAAAAGTTTCTAAATATTTATTTTAATTCTACAGCATTATTCTCTTACATATAGTAATACCATGCTCTGTCACAGCATTGCCTCTGAAATTTGTAGGATTTAGTTTGTTTTGATTTTCATGTGACTCAAGAGCATTAACATAGAGTAAGTGTAACTTTTTACTGTGTGATACATACATATTATAGTATAGTGATCTTTCTGCAGTCATCAGACAGTCTGACTCTGTTGAGTCCTTTAAACTTAAAACTCTTTTTTTTTAACCTTCTCTTTCAATGAGATGCTCACTCTTGATTGTCACTTTAGGACCTTGCACCTGTTACTCTTATCCTTCTGGCGGGTTGGTCTCAGTCTCACCTAGAATGGCACTCATGCCTCCGCCAAGGCCAAACAGAGCTACACGTCTGTCTAGTTCCACCAAATACGGATTATTATCTGGATCTGCACCAAATTATGCAGGCACATAGAGGAAGGAAAGAGATACAAAATATAATAAAAATATAAATAAATTCCTGGATCAGCACCAGAATTTAATGGGGTCTTCCCTGACCCACACGCCAATCCTCCACCAAGTTTGGTGCAAATCGGTTCAGTAATTCTTGCGTAATCCTGTTGAAAGACAGACAAACAAAAAAACAAACAAACAAAGACGGGTGAAAGCATAACCTCCTCGGCGGAGGTAATAAAGCTATGGCTATGTTGATTCATTCACGGTCTGTCACCGAGGTTATCAGAGCCGTGTGCCCGGGAACCTGCATAGCTAAATCATCTTAATATGTTGTCTAATTTTGATGCTATTCACCCCTTAACACTGCGTTGTATCAAGGAGTGAATAACACGTGAACATATTGTTCATGTTAACATGTAAACATTTTTAATATGTTAACATTTTTCTGAGCTGCTGTTAAACTTCCTGTGTCTTACTCTGTCCGCATCTATGTGCTGTGTTTAGCTCAGAGAGCACGTGTGTCAATCAAGCTAGCAGCGCTCCGTGTGAAAACAGCAAAGGCCTGTGAAGTTTCCCCAGAGTTGGCGCCTGTGCTGAGCGCATGTACCACGTGTGTGGTATTTGTTTATGTATAAGCTGTAAAGAAACTCTGTAAAATATTTTCTGGCAGTGTTATTGAAAGTTATTGTGTTTAGTTTCTGTTACTAGAAATTTGCATATGCAAATTGAACAGCACCAAAGTCATTTTTTATTTATGAATTATTTTCTATGTGCATGTGTTTTGTTATTTGAAATACCTTAATGCATCATTTATTGTGTAGTGTACAAGTATGCAAATGCGGTGTTGCACTGTAACATTGGAGGATATGTTTACAACTGTGTTTACAACTTCATAAAGGAGCAGCAATTTTGTGCTTATTTTGAAGTTTTCACGGTGTTTGAAACAAAACTACTTATCATTACACTTTTCCACTGAATTTTTATGTGGAGTTGTAGATAAACCTGTGTGATAACAGGCTCCATGTTAACTGAGTTTTAACTGTTTAATCCAAATTTATTTATTAATCCTGTGTGTACATGTATGCAGAGGGTGGTTTTAAACTTTTAAATCCTACATTAGTTATGTTGTATATGTTTATTGTATATACTGTGATTGCAAATTAGAATTCCCAAGGATACACATTTTTGGTAGGATCTATCGATAACAATACAAAACGCACCTGACGAATCAAAATATGAAATATGTTGTTAGATCAGTTGGGGACTAGTTGCATTTTGGAGCAGGTGGGGTTAAGGGGGTTTTATGGATAAGGTGAACTTGTAAGGTGGACTTTGACGATAAAAGCAAATTTGTATTTTCTGTGTGTCTTATATTAGGCTCATGTCAGTTAAATATTATCTGTGAAGGTGTTAGTAAAAGTTTTTTTATTCAGTTGGAGAAAGTAGGCAAAGACTCATGGTGGAAGTCAGAAAATGGTGCGTATTAAATCAAATTAAATGATTGTACAGTAAAAAATAAAGGAGTGAATTAAATCCAATATTCAGGGTTATTCATCTGCAAAATATCTGTTTGGGATTTGAGTCAATGCAGCTCCCATATTTTGGTGGGAGCAGTTCAAGTAAAAAAGGACGAGGTTGCTGTTTTTAAAAAGTTTTTAAAAGATCTTTACTGCTGGATGGCACAAAATGACTAATATATCTGTGAGGGTTGAAAGGGTTACGGATCAGTACCAATGACTCAACTGTTATTTGGTTAGCTACTGAACGTACTGGCTTTAAAAAATCACTTTCCATCCTGTTCTCTGTTTTGGAAAACATCCCATCCACCTGCTGGAGTTTCAAGATGTAATCGAAACCAGTCTGTGTTTACTCAAGTGATTAGCACAGTAGACTAGACTTAAGGAAGATGAAACAGTACCGTCCATGTGGGGAAGACTCACCACAACTCAGTTGTTTGACAAAATAATCCTACCTGAAGTTTCCAACTACATCTCTCAGTCTTCATTGGTGGATGGAAATTGCCCGGTTGAGAAATGACAGGTGCTGTTGAAAGCCCCAGAAAAAACTAGTAAGTGGACCTTAACCTGTTCAGATCCCCGATCATTCCAATGGACATAACTTTTCTGCGATGTCTAGATATGTGATTACTGTCATCTGACTCCACCCAAATGTACACACGTATTTGAATGGATGTCTGTTAGCCAATTACAGTGTTCCACATCATCAGAAGTGGACTGCAGTAGAGCCACACACTCAGCAAGCATGGCCAACCATTAGGCAAGGAGGAAGCGTAAGGCACATTTCAAACGATTAATTATATTGTTAAATTACATAATTTGTGTTTAAATTGTGTTTAAAATAAACATGTTACATTATCTATACATGTCAAAATATCATATGAAAGATTTATGGCTTTTACTCAGGATTTAAATGAAACAATCAAATCCATCCATTGGATCAGCTGATTTTAATGTAACCAGAAGGGAAATTGTTTGGATTTATTCTAACTGCTCTGATTAGATTTCTTAAAATAAGACTATTTATTATCATTTTTACTATTAGGTGGTTTCTTGCATTCAGATTCTCCATCCATTGGAACGGACAGAAAAAAATAACACATCATTAAGTATTTTAATCAATTTTTTTTATTCATTGTTATTTACAAGTGCATTTGGATTAGTAATCCACCATTACAATATTTTTTTGTGGAACATAATTGGATTCTTAACACTTTAAGTTAATATTGGTTGGTCAAAGTTCTGTTTCTAAGGTCAAGAATTAACTTTCACACTCAACCCAAATACCTCCTTTAGCAGCGCTGTAGACTGGTTGAACTGGCAGATGTGCAAGCTTCCACATCTGAGCTAGGTTTGAATCCTACAGCACCAATGGCACCTATTGCCTATATAAGGTTATAGTCAAAAGGATCAAGCAATGTACAGCCATGCTGGCTGCTCTGTGAGACTGACTCACAATGACCATGCTAACAAGCTGCTGTTTAGCAGGTATGATGTTTACCATGTTCACTATTTAGCATGTCAGTTCGCTAACATTTGCTAATTCGCACTAAACAGAAACCACAACTGAGGATGATGGGAATGTTAAGTGTTCAACCAAACTCAAAGTATTTTTCTGAACATTGGAAATCAGAAAAAGGATAATACACTGATTTAGATTTTCTAATAAAAATATCAAAATCGTGTTCTTGCTCATATTTATCTATTACTGATTTCTTTTTACTTTTCAGTTATTTTCTATTCCTGTTTCTTTGTTAGTAGACTTCTAATCAATTGTGCTGATGAAAGATGAAAAAATTCAGTACTAAAAAATTTTTGCTGATGCTTTTTGGCCAAGTTGTCCATAGATCAGATCTGTGTTGCAGGAGCTTTGAATCAAAGGCTTTTAAATTAGACCGTCCATAATTTCGAATTGTGTGTGACTGTTTCCACATCAAACCAAAACATCATTTACTTAATGACTAATATAATTGTTAAGTAAAACACATTAAAAAGACACATTAAGAAACAATTCACACTGAGTGTGATAGCAGGTTGGCAGCAAAGCAAACCACTAATAAAAGTGAATTACCAGTATGTTAATTACCCTT
>NC_053417.1:7842502-7863660 GCF_016859285.1 Xiphias gladius
AACACTGCATTTGCATACTTTTACACTACACAATAAATTATGCATTAAGGTATTTCAAATAACAAAACACATGCACATAGAAAATAATTCATAAATAAAAATGACTTGTGCTGTTCAATTTGCATATGCAAATTTCTAGTAACAGAAACTAAAAGAAAATAACTTTCAATAACACTGCCAGAAAATATTTTACAGAGTTTCTTTACAGCTTATACATAAACAAATACCACACACGTGGTACATGCGCTCACCATGGGCCCCAACTCTGGGGAAACTTCACAGGCATTTGCTGTTTTCACACGGAGCGCTGCTAGCTTGACTGACACACGTGCTCTCTGAGCTAAACACAGCACATAGATGCGGACAGAGTAAGACACAGGAAGTTTAACAGCAGCTCAGAAAAATGTTAACATATTAAAAATGTTTACATGTTAACATGAACAATATGTTCACGTGTTATTCACTCCTTGATACAACGCAGTGTTAAGGGGTGAATAGCATCAAAATTAGACAACATATTCAGATGATTTAGCTATGCAGGTTCACTGATAACCTCGGTGACAGACCGTGAATGAATCAACATAGCAATAGCTTTATTACCTCCGCCGAGGAGGTTATGCTTTCACCCGTCTCTGTTTGCACTTTTTCTCCAAGTCAAAAGCTTGTAATCAACTTTTTTTTCACATTACGTGAATTTCAGTAGCTCAGTTGGCAGCGTCCTTCGTTCATTTCAGGGCTGTTGTGTTTTTGGTCGGTGACTCCTCTTGTCTCCATGAAGGCCACTGAACTCAAGCCAGCAAGGCACGTGGGCCAGCTGGAAGTTTTACTCATCTTAATACCTCAAGTGGCTCCTATCAATGCAAAGGAGCAGTCACCAGATCCTACTTTTTCCAAATGGAGTCACTGTCATCATACTATCTTGGCCTCTTGGCAGTAACCTCCCAGTATCTCTCACAGCTCCTTTTCGTGGAGGAAGTTGAGGGAGTTTTCCTCTCATTCTCATTCTCAATCAGCCTTGTTGGGTTGAGGGGAGGGAAATTGGGGAGAGGAGAAAAAGAGGAGGGAGAGGGGGAGAGAGAAGAGAGAGAGACCCGGAACTGTTAGCTAAAAAGCTGAAAATAGACATCAATCAGAGCGATAAGGAAGACAAGGTGATCTATGTCCTTACATCTCGGAACAGCGTTGTGTCCCATTAATGTTTCGATCTTGCTTGTTTGCATTCACCTTTTACTTCACTGCCGTCTTGTGGCCGCAGTAGCCTATTGTCTCTGGAAGATAGGTCGATTACCATCCGTTGCATCTATTGTTAATTTCGGTATGCTGCCATGTCCCAAGGACAAAGGCAGGGGTTTGTCAAGGAGAACAGCGTTTTTTGGCCATCTGCACATGATGATTGTGGATAATCCTGGGATTTTTGGCGGTAACTAGGCCAGGAAGAGTAAACAGTTGAAGTGCGGTAAAGTTACTTGCTTGAAGAAATGGGGGCTTTGTCATTCACCGCTGGCTGTCAGATTAGGTAACAGCTCAGAGGAATAAAGCAATTATTTAACTAGTTAGTAATCTCGAATTTTCTTTTGGAACTTTGTCTAGTTATGTGATGTGTCAGCTAGCATTAGTTATTGAACATAAAATGAACATAAAACTATCCTAGTAGTAGTGCTACCGAGTTAGCTAGCTACCTCAATCATTCCAAATGCAAGCCAGATGGCAAACAAACTTAATGCAAGCTAATGGTAGCTAATATTATTTAACTATAAAGCATTGTCAGAGCTAGATAGAAAGTTAGAGTCTGAATACCTTGCTCTTTTCATCGCTTGCACCTTTAGTTTACAATGTTTCTTTTCTCAGCAAACTGCTAATCAGTAGTCTAGTAGTCTTTAACAGACCAATGATGGCTAGCTTGATAGTACCAGTATGTGCTAGGGTTAGTGGTAGTTTTCTCAACTTAGCCAGTGAGTTTGACCTTGCTCAACATTCTCATTGTTCTTTTGTTATGCAAGATACGAGGAAATGCACAAAGGAAAAGAGGCAGAAGAAGACTGACTCCTCTTTCATGTCAAGCTGTCGTAAGAGGAGTTACAGTGACATGAGCTTGCTTCGTCTTTGCTTTGGAAGGAGAAAGAAACTAGCTGTAAATTAAAGTTATTTGTTTGAGCTTAAAACCTGTTTTTTAAATGCGTTGCAGATGAGCAGTCAAATGAAATACGTTTTAAGGTTTGCCCTCATTTTATCAGAATCAGAATCAGATATACTTTATTGATGCTTGAGGGGGAATGTGTTTGTTACAGTTGCTCCAGCATAGAGAAGTTCTAAGAAAAAAAGAAATAGAGAATAAGGAGTATGTAAAAATATTAATTTTTACTACAACAGTACATATGGAAATAGAAAATAAGAAATAGAAAGCATTTTTACCCTATGTATCTCGGTGTGAATAATATTTGAATAATATACAGCAGTTGCATAATTGCCCAGGGTATGATAGAAAAATTTAAAGTTTGAATTGTTGCACTAATTATTGTACTGTTAAGTTAGTTTTGTTTTTTGCTTTAAAAGGTGTTTCTGAGGAAGTAGGGTCCAGGAGTCGGGAGGACGAACGAGCAGGAGAAGAACAAGAGAACACAAGAGAGGAGAAGGTGTGGGCAGAGGAGAAGGATATGGTCTTTCTATCTCCACATACACACATTTTGTTTTAAAACTTTTTGTCTTCAGCCTGACCGACACTGAGTCAACTGACATCACTTGAGATGTCAGATTCACACAGCTCCCTCTGGAGCCACAAAAAGGCTTTATAAAACCTATTTTTACATATGCAGTAGAGTTCCACGAGATCTGTAAACTGACTTTCATCTGTTCCCCTTTAATGTGCCGCTGTGGAGAACTCTTGGACCAGTTCAGCACAAAAGATACATAAAAACCTTTTTCTGATTTTTTTCAATATATTTTGAAAAGATTTCTGGTCTTAGGGCTCATTGACTATCCTATAAAAAAATTCATATCAATTTCTCATAAATAGTAAAGAAAATAGCAAAATAATAATAATAATAATAAGGCTGATTTAAAAACTCTAGGCTGGTCTTACATAACATTTTGTTCAATAAACGTCTTTTGATCAGCAGAAAGGAGCCAGTGTGAGGACACTCTTAATTTCAAAATTTATTAAGTAAAAAAAACCAAAACCCGCAGAATCGGCACGCTTAGATCCGGCAGAGGAAGGCTGATATGCATTCACTCAAACCTACGCTGCTGTTCACATCTTAATAGATTAAATTCAACTGCAAAATCGCTTTAGCTGAGGCTAAAAATAACTTGGGTTTAAATGAAGAAAGTACAGATCTGAAAATAGAATAACCCACTCTGTCTTCAAATCTGTGTTCTAAACCACTGTGTTTCATTGTTTTGTTTTTCAGGCATTATGCTATATACCTAAGAATATGCTCATTTTTCATACAGAACTTTAGATCTTCAGCATCTGCGCATGTGCTACAGCCACCATACTATAGTGTCAAGTGATACCTCATCATAGATTTCTATCCTTTAAACAGGTCATGAAGGCTTTTCCATTTGTTGCCCTAAACATACAGTATCTTATGAAAGCCCACTTCCACCAAGAGAAGAAAAGAAAAAAAAAACATAACAAGATAGGAATTATAAAAATCAAAAAATACTCATGGTAAGTCAAAATTTGGAATTACTAAGTGAAGACTGTGAAGTACTAAGTCAAAATCATGTGATACTAAGTCAAATCATTGCCCTATTATCTCATATATGACTTACTGTGTCATAATTTAGTACATCATAATTCTGACATAAAGTCAAAATTTTGACTAGGTATCCAATACTTTTGACTCTTACCATTTCAAAATTTTGACTCACTACATGTATTTTTATCTTCATCATGCATAACTTTTCGTTTCAGAACCACCACACTAACGATTGCCTCGCACCATAAGAAAAGTTGCCAAAAGAAGAGTATGAAAAGTGATAGTCATTCTTTTATTACATGGTTTTGGTGATTTTAATTTAGCCCAAGTGAAACTGGAGATGTATGTAAACGTCACATTCAAGCCAGTTCTCTGTCCTCACCTTGCAAAGCGCCGCCATGGCCACAGAGTCCATGAAGCTGACTGAGCTGAGATCAAGAACCAAGCAACGAGTGTGTGTCGGTGCCTGGGTTGAGGAGGAGGAAGAAGAGGGAGCAGTGTGGACTGGAGCTGGGTTGTCCTTGTGACAATGACTTACTATCGGGATGCAGTGAGGGGGAAAACGTAAGGAGGAAAATGAGTTGAGAACTTCCAGCTGCCATGTAACACGTGGTCTAATGGGCAAATTTCTTCAAATATCTTTATGAGATTTTTCTAGCCAGAGGGATCAAAGCTCAAAGGCACGCACAAACACATGCCAGGCGCATAGACACACCTTTAATATTGCCTAGTCAGGTGATGGCACTGAAGCTCTTAAAGTAATGTCCACGTATTGATGGACTTCATGTGGAAGGAATGCACCTGCACTCGTCATGTACTGAAAACGAGGGACTGCTGCTCATCTGGATTCGTTTATTTTTCTAATTACAATTATACCCTCATCACTCAATCTTCCACTCTTTCGCTCAAAATCATTCACTGATGCTCATCACTCACTCCTCTCTTTTTTCCTACAGCTTTCCAGTCATTTTCATTTCACCCTGTTTGTTTTTGTGGTTGTTGTTTGTGTGTGTGTGTGTGTGTGTGTGTGTGTGTGTGTGTGTGTGTGTGTGTGTGTGTGTGTGTGTGTGTGTGTGTGTGTGTGTGTGTGTGTGGGCACCTCTCTGATCTCTGTGAAGACCAGTTCAGAGTTAGCAAAGTACACTGGACTGGAACAGGAGAGTATAGTCAGCCCAGGAACTCGCTTTGCCTGTTAAACAACAGAGATAAACAAAGTCAATTCCAAATCATTTCTAAAATCCTTTTAATGCCAACTTTGATGGTGACGTGCTTTTCCATCATGTGAAAAAAAACTGGCACTTATTTAGATAGACGCTGGTCCTGCACTTTGGCACGCATCAAATGCTTGTGGTGTTGACGTGCATTTGCATTGCAGATGCTGTGCTCCAGCAGAAATCGGGGTGTGTTACATGTGCATATAAAAGACGAGCTGTGGAGGATTCATTTCTGACCATGTTTCACACTGATGGCATTTTAGATATACTAGTCCACAGCCTGTTGTCAGCTAAGATCATCAGGAGTCTAGGAAACTCAGTGTGATTTATCTCTAAATTAGACAGACAGACTTTGGTCTTTGGACTTTTCCCTGCATAGATTATCTGTAGTGTTTGGCCACTGTCCTATTTTTCCCTCCCACACCACCCAATATTAGTATAGAAGTATTGTAAAGTAGTGTAATAGTAGTACTAGTACAGTAGTATATTAGTGTTTGCACCTGTTCTCAAGGATAGGCCCTAATGTGACACTGACGCTTGATGGAATAAGATGTTTAATATTCTGAGTGACGTCTTTGAATTTCAGTTACAGCTGCATGTCTGACTTTAGGTGGTATGAAATATTTAAGTCTTTTAAAAAGTTTGTGACTCAGTTGCAGATAAATATTAGGAGAAGGGGTTCGAGGAAGGAGACAGTAGAGTTTCACAGTGAGGAGTCAGGTAAATAAAGAACCAACAGCCAAGGATTTATTTTTGTTTTCGTTTGACTATGTGGTGCATTAATGACCATATATGACGGACGGAGAGAGAAAGTAGAGAGCTGAAGGTTTTGATTTGTGACAAAGCTTGCAGTCTTTTTTCCAAGTTTGACTTCAAAGGTTCAACAAAGTGAGTAACAAACAAAAAAAAATGGAATAGAAGAGCATTTTGGAAATAGGCTTATTTATTTTATTATAAATGAAAGTGAAATCAAGACCACTCTCAAATCTGCACACTACTAAGTAAGAGTATGAAGGCTTAGCTAAGCAGAAGGGGGGAAACTAAGCAGGGAAATTCAAACTGACTCAATTCAAAGTTTAAAATACAGTACATCTAAAGCTCATTGAATACGGCATCATATCTCAGCTGTTAAATCTGTGTAAAACAGAAATGTAAAAATGATGAGGTTACGTGGGGTAACTATATCATGGCTAAGCATAGTGACTTCCTGAACTTTTGTCATCACCGTGAGGTTGGACGGGCAAACAGCGAAGATGTAACTTTTCATTTTTTCATTTCTATTGGTGTACCGTTTAAAAAGCTAATGAACACAGAAGAGGAACTGCACAACAAAGGCAGATAGAAACATAATGACTATAATCGCTAAGCGCTGTTTGGTTGGATTACGTTTTTGTGATTCATGTAATTTTATAATTATGTTAGGAAATTAGGCCTCAACATTACTCAACTTACCGTTAATACCACCACACTTTAAGCAAACAGTTTGAGGTTTTTCGAAAGCTCATTGTTGTGAGAGGTGTGAGACAGTTTGAGTTTACCTCAGCATAGAGCCCCACATCTCTGTAACAGTCTGTACCAGGAACACGACCCAAAACAACAGTGGAGGATCTGAAAGATGAGGATGAGATGAAAGGGGGGGGGGGTATTAATGATAGTGCAAATCTGTTAGATGTTAGATCAATTGTGTCACAGTCACGGCACTTTGTTCAATTGTGTCTCAAAATTAGGACAAGTTTTCCCTTGAGCCCCTTTCCTGCCTCAAATTCTGTTTTTCGCTAACTAAACTTGAATTTTTCCACCTGTTTTATATCATTTACTGTTGTGAGAAATAAAAAGCTTGCCCTCAAGCACAATGCCCTCCTCATGATTTGGGCTATAAAGCGACATAAAAGCTGTTCAACAGTGATGTTAAAGTTGTCGTGTAATGCTTACGCTACTCCTGCTTTCCCTTATGCTGGTGCTTACGCTACTCCTGCTTTCGCTTATGCTAATGCTTACGCTACTCCTGCTTCCCCTTATGCTAATGCTTACGCTACTCCTGCTTTCCCTTATGCTGGTGCTTACGCTACTCCTGCTTTCCCTTATGCTAATGCTTACGCTACTCCTGCTTTCCCTTATGCTAATGCTTACGCTACTCCTGCTTCCCCTTATGCTAATGCTTATGCTACTCCTGCTTTCCCTTATGCTGGTGCTTATAATGCCTTATGCTACTCCTGCTTCCCCTTATTCTGATACTTACGCCTATGCTAATGCTTACGCTACTGCTGATTCCCCTTATGCTATTCGTTCTTCACCTTATGCTGATGCTTCTCCAGCTTTCCCTTATGCTAGTGCTTACACTACTCCTGCTTTTATGCTGATGCCACGCTACTCCAGCTTTCCTTATGCTAGTGCTTACACTACTCCTGCTTTCCCTATGCTAATGCTTCACGCTTCTCCTGCTTCCCTTATGCTAATGCTTATGCTACTCCTGCTTTCCCTTATGCTGGTGTTTACACTACTCCTGCTTTCCCTTATGCTAATGCTTACGCTACTCCTGCTTCCCCTTATGCTACTCCTGCTTCCCCTTCTGCTGATGCTTACGCTACTCCTGCTTTCACTTATGCTGGTGCCTACACTACTCCTGCTTTCCCTTATGCTAACACTTATGCTACTCCTGCTTCCCCTTATTCCTTATGCTAATTCTTGCGCTACTCCTTCTTCCCCTTATGCTACTCCTGCTTTCCCTTATGCTGGTGCTTACCCTACTCCTGCTTTCCCTTATGCTAATGCTTACGCTACTCCTGCTTCCCCTTATGCTAATGCTTATGCTACTCCTGCTTCCCCTTATGCTGATGCTTACGCTACTCCTGCTTTCCCTTATGCTGGTGCTTACACTACTCCTGCTTTCCCCTATGCTAATGCTTACGCTACTCCTGCTTCCCCTTATGCTGATGCTTACGCTACTCCTGCTTTCCCTTATGCTGGTGCTTACACTACTCCTGCTTTCCCCTATGCTAATGCTTACGCTACTCCTGCTTCCCCTTATGCTATTCCTGCTTCCCCTTATGCTGATGCTTACGCTGCTCCTGCTTTCCCATATGCTGGTGCTTACACTACTCCTGCTTTCCCTTATGCTAATGCTTACGCTGCTCCTGCTTCCCCTTATGCTGATGCTTACGCTACTCCTGCTGTCACTTATGCTAATGCTTTACTACTCCTGCTTCCCTTATGCTGATGCTTACGCTACTCCTGCTTTCCTTATGCTGGTGCTTACACTACTCCTGCTTTCCCTTATGCTAATGCTTCGCTACTCATGCATTCCCATTATTCTAATGCTTATGATACTCCTGCTTTTGCTTAGCCTTCTGATTACACCACTCCTTCTTTCCCTTATGCTAATGCTTACGCTACTCCTGCTTGCCCTTATGCTACTCCTGCTTCCCTTTATGCTGATGCTTACGCTACTCCTGTTTTCCCCTTATGCTAATGCCTAGGCTCCTCCTGCTTCCCCTTATGCTGGTGCTTCGCTACTCCTACTTTCCCTTATGCTAATGCTACTCCTGCTTCCCTTATGCTAATGCTGACTCCTGCTCCCTTATGCTAATGCTGTTCTCCTGCTTTCCCTTATGCTGGTGCTTACACTACTCCTGCTTTCCCTTATGCTGGTGCTTACACTACTCCTGCTTTCCCCTAATGCTAATGCATAGGCTACACATGCTTACCCTTATGCTAATGCTTAAGCTACTCCTGCTTCCCCTTATGCTGAATCTTGCTACTCCTGCTTTCCCTTATGCTGATGCTTACGCTTCTCCTACTTTCCCTTATGCTAATGCTTCTCCTGCTTCCCCTTATGCTACTCCTGCTTCCCCTTATGCTGATGCTTATGCTACTCCAGCTTTCCTTATGCTAGTGCTTATGCTACTCCTGCTTCCCCTTATGCTAATGCTTATGCTACTCCTGCTTTCCTTATGCTGGTGCTTACAATACTCCTTTTCCCTTATGCTGATGCTTACGCTACTCCTGCTTCCCCTTATTCTGATGCTACTCCTACTTTCCTTATGCTAATTCTTGCGGTGCTCCTGCTTCCCCTTATGCTACTCCAGCTTTCCCCATAATGATGCTCAAGCTGCTCCTGCGTTCCCTCATGATTTTCCAAACAATTCTCATGCTTTTCATCAAGACGACCCTGATGCTGATCTTTATGATTACCTTTTGGTGCAGATTGGAGAGCAATGGGAAGAAGACTATGAAGAGAACTATGAAGAGGACGAGGACTCTGAGATTGATGTCGTTGGTATAGATGAAGAGGATAGGATTGAGATCCCTGTACTTGATGCTGTGGACATTGGGCCACTCTCCCCAGAACATTCTTTTGAGGAGCTCAGTTTCTATTGCGACAGCTCTTTATCAGAGACCCCTGTGTCTCCCTCAACACCTAGTCTCAGCTCGTCCATAAGGGGTGCAGGGAAGAGAGCGATTTGGAAGAGCCTTCTGCTAAGAGGCCGAGGCGGTCGGAGGACGACAACTCATACTGACTCTATAATGCACCACCGAACTTCCACACCTCCTGGAAACATCAGAGTATCATTGAGTCCACATTTGCCCTTCATCACTACCAGACCACAGCTATCAAGGACTTCACCAAACCAAAACATCAGGCAGGATAGCTGCAGTGATCCTTTTTGCCACTGACAACTGTCCTTTGTGTCTGGCGGAGCCAATGATTTACATGCTAGCCCTTGCGTCTGGCAGGGCTGGTGACATCCTGGGTAGCGTCTTGCACTTGGGCTTTTTTGTACTTGGACATTTTGGTACAGTGGCTGGATCAAACTTTTTTCATCCTGAGGGCTGGCCTTTGCGTCTGGTAGGGCCGTCTATGACTCAGATAGCCTTTGCATCTGGCAGGACTGTCCTGGCAGGGCCGTCTTTGCCTCAGGTAGCCTTTGCATCTGGCAGGGCACGGTACCATTTGCTTGGTTGTGCATTCAAAATAAATTAATTTTTCCTTCTCACAGTACTAGGGGCTCCTACTGGTAGGTCTGCTTCTAGTGGGTTTGCAGACTGGTAGGTATGCAATCTGCAGACCTACCAGTAGGAGCCAGCTTGAATCACCCACATGTCATGCCCTCCGTGTGAAGCTAATCAATGGCAAAAGAAAAGGATTGGCTGGTAGAACCATGTGTCATGGAGGGAGCATATGGCTGTCTCCAGTCCTCCCCAGGTCAAAACTAAAGTTAACACTGAAGAGGACTTCACTGCATAGGGAGAGAAAAGAAGTTGGGGAAAAAAGCTGCAAAATCAAAGAGAAGACAAAGCACTTTCTCACCACCTTTGCTTGCCAATTGATTGGATACCTACAAATACAAAAGATACAATTTGAGCAAATCTCAGGGAACCAAGTGACAAAAAAAGCCCCCCTAACGCAGTCTGGTTAAAGTCTAGTTATGGATCCAAAAAGGATGCCACCTAAATGTATTCCTTCAGAGGTTTAAAAAAAACCTTCATATGGCCAAAAATGGTAAGTATGGTAAGTATCTGAATTATAAAGAAAATGACTGAGAATATGCTATGATATAATGACAAAGTAATGTTCAGCCACATAAAATGACTTATTCAAAAAGATAATTTGTCTCACTAATCATTTTTGTCTTACTTTATTGTTTAGTGAACTGTTGTTGTCCACTATGAAAAAAAAGGTAAGAAAGAGCTTCTCAATAAGAAAAAGTGACCTAGAATATAATATGATAGGAAAAAACTAAGGTATGCAAATTTTGCAAACTAGCTAATTACCTGTTTATTCTGATAATATCACTTACTTAGCGATTCAAAGATTGTTTGTCTTGCTAACCATTATTTATTGTTCTCTCTCTTACTCTGCCACCTAAGTAGGCTCTTTACTGAGGGTGAAAAAGGTGAGTAAAGTCACTTAGAATAGTCTCTAATATAAAGACATAGATAGTAATTTTATGTAATTGTGTGATCCTGTTTATCCATATAATATTACTTATTCAATAATTTGAAGATGATTTGTCATACTTTGTCATTTTTATCTTACTTTACTCTTATCATGCTCTTCTACCAGAGCTGCTGCTTTCTCTGTGGATGAAAAGGTGAGTACGAGTTTGACTTGAAGAAAAAGTGATCTAAGAATAGCTTTTAATAAAGAGAGACAGAGTAATATATGTTACTATATATCCTGCCTGTTAATACATATAATATCACTTATTCCGTAAGGTTTATCTTACTAACCATGTTTTCTTTTTCTACTCTGATTTTACCACCTGAGCTCTTACCAAAGTCACAGATTTAACAGTAGGTACTACTGTGGTGGCTGATGAATTCATTTGGAATCACTCGTCTCATGATCTGTGTTTTCAAAGCTTTGCTGCGCCATGTCTCATCCCTGCAGTTCATGTTTCTGTGTTCAGGGTCTCACTATCAGTTGTAACACTGAAGCCTAATGGATAAGGCACTGGCCTCCTAAGCCAAGTATTGTCGGTTCGAGTCCCATCTTGGGTGATTGACAGCAGAGTGGCGCAGCGGAAACGTGCTGGGCCCATAACCCAGAAGTCAATGGATCGAAACCATCCTCTGCTAAGTGTGTGTGTGTTATTGGCAGCTGGGTGGCCTTGATCATATCTCAAACACTCCTTGACAGTAATGTCAATAAAGTAACATTTACCTGTAACGTACTGCAAAAGGTGACTTTCTTTCACAATAAAAGGTGTTGTTCTCTCTGCCACAAAGACTGAACAAAGATGTTTCTTTCTGTCCTCTTGTAGACTTTAATATGCTGTAATTCACATTCAAAAGCAGCAGTCACATTGTAGAATCAACATTCACTTGGATCGGAGCTGATTTCCTGAGGGAAAGAGATGATAAAAATTTATGCAAACATTATAATGTCTTGAAATGCTACTTTAAATTTCACATCCAACAAGATGTCTTGTAAAAGCTTTAGCCTCGAGTTGCTAGCCTCAAGCAGAGATGAGGAGCAGGCTACAGAGGTCTGGTAAACTCACCTCTTTCTATCTCCACATACACACATTTTTGTTTTAAAACTTTTTGTCTTCAGCCTGACCGACACTGAGTCAACTGACATCACTTGAGATGTCAGATTCACATCTCCAGAGGAGTCACTGTCACCTCCATCGATACCAATTAGACGCAGGTTATCACAAATGAACCTGTTTTGTTTGTTGCACAATTGTTTCCTTTAATTACACAAATATATATTATAGGATGTAGAATCTCTTGTCTTGGAGAGATGTCATATTTGGCCCAAACCAAATATAAGACATACATAATTATGTATGTGTAGCTGCCTGTTCTCTCTGAGTCATTTTTACACTCCCTTTTCCAACACTGATACCTGCTAATGATAAGAAACATGCTAACACTTTTCAGATCAAGCATTGGAACAAGGTTTACGGGGAGAACAGGCACTCGACAAAGAGACAAGTCCATCACTAGTAAATATCATCTGCAGTATATAAGACCAGATATTAGTCCATTTCAACCAGTATTTCTAAAGCTTACATTGCGATTAATATATGTAATATTAAGTATGATATCTTAAGTGCTTGAATGATCTGATCAACGTAGTTTTACATTTCCCCCACTGGCGATAGAGAAGCTTAGCAACTTTTACCTTTCTCTCCTTTCTTTTGAGTCGGCACACCAAAGAGGGAACAGACCCTTTTCAAAGACTAAATGTCGTCGTCGTCAATTCTTAATTTAATTCACGGGGGAACATTGAGGGAAAGCCCCTCGTCACCCTCAGACATGTCGTAACAGGGTAAACGCAGCAGCAGTTAATAGGATTATTAGATGCTTGGTTTTGGTTTTGGTGTACCTACACCTGTGTTTACCTTGCTATAATACGTCTGCGAAAAGTGACATGTTGTGAATCTACCACTTCCTTCTTTTGGTGATTCATATTTTTCTGACAGGATTGCTAAGACCTGCATTAGCTGCCTGTTTAAATTGGTAAACATTTAATAATTAGAACTGTCAAAGCTGACGGTACTCTGTGTTCACATTGCCAGAATGGCTGATTATGGCAAATGTCAGTACGGACCATTTAAATAAAGTTTGTTTAAGCTTTTTTTAAAGGAATCCTAGAAATCCGACTTTCTAAGGACTTTCCAGTGAAACTTAGTGTTTCCTTCTTTCTTTTTTTCCTAGTGCACCAGGGATCAGCTGATGACTGGCACTTTGGGAGAAGAGCTTTCATCTGCTTACTGTTTGCACTGGCACTTCTGCTACAGATTCATTGACCTTTTTGTGGTTGTTTTATTTTTTACTGATCAATACAGTAGTATAGTTAGAATTCTGACTAAAAAAGACAAAAGTGCAATGTTTGTCCACATATATTATCAGAACTATACGCAGGTCCAGGGTCAGAAGAGGAAAAAAAAAAAAAAAATTAAAAATTAAAATTGAAAAAAACAACCCTCAGCTCAACAGCAGGATTTGTTGCTTTCTCCACCTGTTTCAAAGGTGAAATCATGACCTCATCATGACAGTCGCCCCAACAGACTAGACAGACCCATGGAGATATGCCACTTTTTAGTTTTTCACTTCCACCCGGGGGGCTCTGAAGAACCGTTTGTGAATCATTGGTTGATATTGTAAACTCACATCTGAATACATTAAATAAAAGTGTTTAAGTATCAGTAGTGGTGTGTACTTGATTTGTTATTAAGTCTCCGACTGCTCTCGTTGAAAGAGTGAAAATCTTTTAGATGTATCAGTTTATTTTGTATTTCTTCAGTATGTTTTCAGTTGAGGATATTTTACAGTAATCTTAAAACTTATATTTTCTGAGAATTTGAAGAAACATTTCTGCTGTTAATCAGTACAGTCGTTAAATATAAAATGTTATATTTCATTTAAGGTTTGCACTGTAATTCTACAAAAACGGAATCAGTAAATGTTGTATTTAGATTGTACTTCTACAGGTTTTTACCATTACTTTACATATTTAAACTTTAAATCTAAACACAAACACCGCAAGTTTAAAGTTTGAGATGATTTTAATTTGTTTTATACGGCTTAGAAAAGTTTTATTTTGTCTTCCAAAATAAAAAACACCTTCAACGTGTTAACACTTCATTTAAGCTGTTTGTTCGTAATAATTCAGGAAAAATCTGTAAAATAACAGTGTTTCTCTGCAGAACTTTTAGTGTGATCGCTTCATTAAAGGTTTATTGTCAGTTTTGGTGTCGCCACCATCACCTCTCCTCTAGTTCCAGCCTTAGGCCAAAATGTCAAATTGGATATTTCAAATTTTGGGCAGAATTTCTAACTGGGTTGGACTTGACTTAGGATTTCAGCAGTGACTTCATGTCTAAGACTTGAGGCTTAGCTGTGACTTGCAAAATAACTTGAACACCTGTCCCTGACTGTGTGACTTGCACAGCTTGAGATGTTTGAATTTGACTCCCCTGACAGAGAAGTCTGCTTCCAGTTCCACACGTCAGAGGCAACACACATTTACCGGTCAGAGTTGAGGAAATGTCTACTGAGCTCAGTAGTGACAGGACACTTGAGAATCACTTAAGCCTCTTTCCTCTCATCTTTGAACACCCTGCTCTGTTCAAGCAGATGTTTTCTCTTTTTCTGAATAACGGTTTGACAGTCGGCATTCGGCCGTTTTATCAACACACAATGTCCATCATCCAAAATACGTGACATGACCATCACTTTTGTGTACTTACCCACATCTGAGCTGTTTAATAACAAGTACAGCTGAAATGTTTTCAGTGCAGCACGGTTTTATTATACCACTTCATATCATAGCAGAAGTTACAGTATCTCAGGGCACTGTTCACACAGAGCAGGTCTAGACCGTCTTCTTTACAATATTTACAATATTTATTTTTTTCCCCCTCGACCGGTTGGGTAGGAGAGGGGAGAAAAAGGGGTAGAGGGGGTAGAAAGGGGGGAAAGGAAGCAGGGGGAGAGAAAAGGGAGGGATGGGGGTGAAGAAGGTAGAGGGGGGAGAAAAAAGGGGAAGAGAAAAGGGGGAGAGAAAAGGGAGGGATGGGGGTGAAGAAGGTAGATAGGGGAGAGAAAGGGGGGTTAGAGAGGGGGAGAAAAAGGGGGGGAAGAGAGGGGGAGAAAAGGGGGGGGAGAGAGGGGGAGAGAAAAAGGGGGGTAGAGAGGGGGAAAGAAAAGGGGGGTTGAGAGGGGGAGAGAAAAAGGGGTGGGGTAGAGAGGGGTAGAGAAAAGGGGGGGGAGAGAGGGGAGAAAAAGGGGGGTAGAGAGGGGGAGAAAAAGGGGGGTAGAGAGGGAGAGAAAAAGGGAGCAGGAGGAAAGAGACCACAGCACAATACAAGTTGACAATACAGAAGACTAATAACAAGAGTCTCAGCAGAGGGTCTCGAGGATCCAATCCATTCAGAAGATGGATTTTTTGAGGATGCGGTTTCTGGACATGCAGTAACCGTCGATCTGCTCCGACAAACGGCTACAGCATCTGTCCTTGGAGGCCAACTGCTCTCTGTAGCGCTCTCTGAGCCTGGAGGCCTCCCTCATCCTCTCCATCCGATCCTGCTTCTTGTCAGAGCTGAGGCCAGACTTCAGGCTCTTCTGCAGCCACGTCAGGAGCTTGGAGGATTTCGATGTTGCTTCTTTTTCAAAGAACAAAAAGGTGCAGAGCATAGAAAAACATGAAGCACTGAATAGGTAGAAAAAATGCTATTTGAGAAGTGGATACAAATGAGATACATACTTTTAGACTTCAGGTTTGTGTCGCGTTTTCAGCAGTGGGGCAGCGGGTGGAGTCGGTTGGGCGGAAGTCCTCCTGGAGAGTCTCACAGTCGGTTTTTTCCTGTCCAACCCAGTTGTTGATCAGAGTTTCTGTTCTACTCTGCTCATGACTCTTCCCCGCAGACGCCAGGCACTTAAAGGTGACCTTAAGCTCGGCCTCTTCACGCCTCCTCTGCTGCTCTGCCCTCAGATCACCGATGGTGTATCTGGGCCTTGTGACGAGGTACTTCTGTACCGCCATCACCTGGTTGCACTGAAGCCTCTCTTTCAGCAGATGTTGCATCTCCAGGGCCATTTGCTCATTGGCCCTCTTCTCCTCCTCAGCTCTCTGTTCGGCCTCTTGCATCCTCCTCTCCTCCTCAGCTCTTTCTTTCTGCATTTCCAGTCTTTCAGCTTCTCTTTCTCTTTCCTCATTTTCTCTTCTCCGCCTCTGAAGCTCTTCCAGATCTTCTCTTTGTCTGCGCTCCATCTCCATTTCCCTCAGCTCTCTAAACATTTCCTTTCGGAGCGCTATCTTCCTCTGCTCACGGGTCAGATCCCTGGTGCTCTTAACAATCTCCATTTCAGCATGGAGTTGACTTTGGTGACGTGACATCGTGTCCTCGTGCACTTGAGCAGGTTGGTCTTCTCTGACTTTGTGTCTGGATGAAACTGATCCATCAATTGTTCCATCAATTCCATGATTACATCACAGGTCAGATTCCAGAATGTTCAAAGCAGCAGAATCTGAGATATTCTGGCTTCCAGTCCCCAGAATGGGTTAAGCTCCAAAAACACTGGAAACTACATTTCCCATAGTAAAACTCCCCACACCTCTAGTTTGTAAAACAGAACATGTTAAAATTTTGTAGTTGCCGAGCCAAACACAACACGGCTGCTCTCACCTTCTGCAAAAAGCCAATGATTCATTGTTACTTGTTGAAGAGTACATTAACTAAACTACAGAGAGTAGGGTTGTCAGATAATTACATGTTCCAGGTGTACAGTATAAAATCATTCCATGTTTCTACGACTGGGCGTCCGTTTGCCAGATATTAAAAATACCTTTGTTTCTAGGTAGGAAACCCAACCCACAGAAATGGGAAAGAGAAGGAATTGGCAAAGGTTGATTTTTTTTTTGCAAAGGATTCAGAAAATCTTGAGAGAATTATTCCTACTAGCGTATATCTAATAAACTCTCTGAGCGGCTGCTCAGCCAGTGGGTTTTAAACTCTGGGTTGTGACATGCTGAGTCAAAGATCAGCTCTCCCGATCAGGGAGACAAACTGTCAGGTTCAAACAACCTAAAACAGATATAAGCACAGTAATGAGGCAGGACACAGAGTGGTGAGGTTAAATACTTGCAAGGAGAACGGACAGAGAGTGCTCAGTTACAATCTCCAACCCGCTCTGAGTTTCTCAGCCGTCTACCTCGCTCTTTTATTTCCATAGGGTGGTTCATATGTCGGCATAGCTGCACAATCTCATCTAAGAAGCAGGGTGCCTCCTGCCTGTCTCAGGGACAGGACAAGAAACGAAAACAAGGAAAAGGGCAATATATCTTATCTTTATTTGGGGGTAACTGCTTCGCAGCTGCAGTACCTCCTTGCGCATAGCTTTCAAGGGTGCTGATAACAACAGAGAAATAGCAAAGCATTGGATAATTTATGTACATTCTTCTAACATTTCCCTCCTGTTTATCACATATTTGCTCATTTCTCATATCACTTTAACAGCCACTTCAGTAGATTTTCAGCTGTAAGATCATTTTTCATGAGAACAAATACATTTACACTCAGAGTTTAGTTAGACATAGCTCTCATCATCATCATCATTTCCATAGTCCTCAGGATCGGGGAACAAATCAGAAAGATGATGGTCTTCATCTTTGTCGTCATCTGCATCTTCTTCACGTGACTCCTGACCCAGGAGAGTATACGTTTGTGTGAAATCTTGTTTCATAGGTGTTATTGCAGTGAAGATGAGTCGCTGAGTGAGAGATCTAATACAGGGAATACAACAACATCCACAGAGGGTTAGAATAGCAGTAAAAACAGCAAGTGACACTAAGATGGAGGACACCAGAGCCTTGTATCTCCCAAACATGTTCAGCCAGTCATCCCACATGGAGGTGTCGACGCCGGAGTGTTCCTTCATCTTCTTGTTCAGGATCCGTAATCCATCTACTGCAACAGACAAACTGCCATCTGCAGCGGTGTTATTAGGAATGAACGTACAACATCGTTCCCCAAACACAGAACACACTCCTCCTTTCTCGGCTAGAATCATGTCAATGGCTATTCTGTTCTGGAACGCCATTAGGGAGGTGGCTGCTAATTGCTGATGAACTGCTTCAAACCCTCGCTGTGTCAGATTGCCTAATTTCTGCACATTATAATGGACATAGTTGATTCTGTCAACATTTTTGTTTATAGTACACCACCAACAGACGCTAGACTCAAACCCTGCAGCTACCTGATCAACCAATTTGTATTCATCAGGCACTCCTCTTGGTACTCCTATAGCATCAATATAGGTTGGGTCTGGGCTAACATCTCTTTTTGTTTTGAACAGAAGTTTTTCTCCGATCATGTTGGTGAGTAATTCTCTCAGCGTCAGGTTGAATCTGTAGGTAAAATAATATTACTCCAGTCATTTCCACTAGTTTTGTAACCGTTTACATCAATATAAGCATTGTATCCCGCCAGATGTTTTGTGGTAAAGCCTCTAGTCATGGGCAAATCATAGAAGCACCAATCCGCTGTGCCATTCTTGCAATTATAGCAGAGGTAGGGATCTGGTGTTGTTCCACCTATAGTGGTCGAGGTATCGCAGGGATTTGAGAATGCTCCTGTCAGAGTTTTAACATGGGCATCTGCCCCTTCTTTTCTTCGCGTTCGCATAAGTAGAGGTGCTTCCGTTTGGATTTTGACTGTTTCAGTACTATTTGCGCTTTTTGACGGAGGTTCCCAAAAATACCATACCAGGGGACACGCTACTATAAATGATAGCAGAAATAGCCAGCACTTTACGAGGTCTGACAACACACGCGGTCGAGTCATTGCGGGGACTGTAACTGCTATAGATTTAGCGGCTTGTAATTTCTTCTCTGAGTTTCGAGTCTACCTGACCTCTAGACAGTCAAGTCCACTCTATTGTCAGTTTTTTGCTCGCTATTTCTGTTCAGTGTCCTCGGCCGCAATGACGCGTTTGCAGTGTGTTAAGTGGACCCAGGTGGATCTCTCCGCTATCTTTAATGCTGTTGGAGTTGTCAATAACACTTGATATGGACCTTCCCACTTGGGCGAGTGCCAATGCTTCCTTTTAATGCTTCTGATTAGCACCCAATCGCCTGGTTTCACTAATTGTGGTACCTGCAAAGAGACAGGGGAATCTTCGTCAGTTACTTTCTCTTTTTGTTTTTCTAGCATTTTGCGCATGTAATCAGCCAAATTCATTTCAGTGTCCGTTTCCCATTCATTTTTAAATTGTGGCAGTCTGTACGGTCGTCCAAACATTGTTTCATATGGAGTTAATCCTCCGGAACTTGTTATGTTTATGTACAATTGCACTAGATCTAGGCATTGAGTCCATGGTCTGCCTGTTTCTTCCATACATTTCTTTAACCTGTTCTTAATAGTGCCATTCGCTCTCTCCACTAAGCCTGCACTTTGCGGATGATAAGCGCAATGGTTCTTTAGGTCAATGTGGAACATAGTGCCTATTTTTCGTATCAACTGATTTACAAAATGAGCTCCATTATCGCTGTAAATTCTCTCAGGTATTCCATATCTTGGAATAATGTTTTTGCATAATGCCTTTGCTACCGTTAGCGCATCAGGATGTTTAGTTGGAAATAATTCAATCCATTTTGAGAATGCATCTATTATTACCAGACAAAATTTCTTTCCCTCACTTTGGTGTAGCTCAATGAAATCCATGTGTATTACTTGAAACGGGTATTGTGGTGCAGGGAACTGTCCTCGTCGTGGACGCAGATTCCCTTGTGGATTATATTTAGCACAGGTTAAACATGCTCTGCAATAATTTTTTGAATAGGAAACGAATCCATAGGTTGTATATATTTGGTGTATCTGTCCTACCATCCCTCCTGTTGAGACATGTGTTACACCATGGCTCAAAATTGCTGCCCATTTGTAGAGATTTTTTGGTAAGATAGGTTTATTGTTTGGTCATACATAGACGTCATCGCGTTTTTGTGCTCCGTTTTTTATCCACACTTGTTTTTCATTTTCTGGACTTTGTTGTTGCATTTCTCGCAGTGTGTCAGTTGTTAAAGGAGTTGATTCATCGGTTACACCATAGTTGTCGCTTTCTGCGGCTTCTTTAGCTTTTTTATCTGCTAGTGCATTTCCTAGCGAGACAGCATCTTTCCCTGCGGTATGTGCCGCGCATTTACAGATTGCCAGTGTTTTGGGTAGTTGTACTGCTTTTAGTAGTTCTTTCAATAACATTGCATGTGTGACTGGTTTACCTGTTGAGGTAACCATACCTCTGTTTTTCCAGTATTGCGCGAATGTGTGCACAGTTGCATAGGCATACTAGCTGTCTGTATAGATAGTGACCTCTCGACCTTTCATAAGCTTACATGCTTCTGTTAGGGCAACTAATTCTGCTGCTTGTGCAGAGAAGTGTGAGGGTAGAGCCCCTGTTTTCAGTACTGTTTTGGAGGTCACGACCGCATACCCTGTTTTAGTTTTGCCGAAGCTGTCTTTTTTGGATGAACCATCTACAAACACTATTTCACCTGTTTTCAGTGGTGGGTCTTTCAAATCACCTCTGCTTTTTGCTGAATACTCTGCAAGCGCCTGACAATTGTGTTTTTCACCATCCTCAGGGAGTGGTATCAGTGTTGCAGGATTCAGCGTTGTACATTGCTCTATTGTCAGATGTGCTTGTGAGAGCAATGTGGCCATGCACGACAAATGGCGAGCAGGTGACAGGAAAGTCATACTAGTTTGCAGTAATAGTGCTGAAACCGCATGAGGAACTTTTAATATTAGTGGGTGGAACAGTACTATTACTGCACTTGTTTCCACAGCCACAGAGGCAGCAATAACTGCTTTCACACAGTGTGGGAGTGCACAGGCCACACTGTCTAGTTTCGATGAGAAATATGCTATTGGTCTTAATTTGTCACCATGCTGCTGCGCGAGAACTGAGGTCATGAAATGACCTTTGCAGTCTACCATCTGTATGAACGGTTTGTTGTAATCTGGTAAGGCCAACGCTGTGCTAGACACTAACACTTGCTTGATTGTGCAGAAAGCTGTCTCTGCTTCTGCAGTCCACTTCAACTGAGATGTCATTTTGAGATCTTCCTCATACATCATTTTGCTCAATGGTGATGTTATTTCAGCATAATTTGGTACCCAGTTTCTACAATAATTAGTTAAGCCTAGGAAGGACATCATTTGCTTTTTTGTTTGAGGTTTAGGTGCTTGCAAGATTGCAGTCTTTCTGTCTTCCACTATAGTTCGCCCTC